>NC_080388.1:59897120-59989517 GCF_028751815.1 Salvia miltiorrhiza
TAGATTATTGTGCTATTGTTAAGATAAGAAAATACACTCGGTAAAAAATAGTCATTTTTGGGTTAAACTATTGTTTTGCCCTTAATTACGGTGAATTAGCTTTAACTTAAAACTAAAATGTTAAGTGATTTGTGGGCAAAATATGGTAAATTATGACTACCAAACTTTGTGGTTGTTAATTGCAGGCAAAAAGGACTATTAAAAAGCTCTGGAATTATGAATTAAAGACAAAATATGGTTAATTCAAGCATTAAGAAGCTCGTGATTATAAATTATAGAAAAAATAAGTTTAATTCATGACAATGGAGATTCAAGATTTTGAATTATTATAATAATAAAATTAAAATTGTAAAAATGACCATTTGTTTTTTTTAGCATTGTTGGGGTTATTTCGGATAATTGAGTCTGTTATATTTGTCTGTTCAGAAATGGAGTAACTCATTCCATTTGAAAAAAAATGTTCATTTTCTTATGCTGCGTGTTTACGTGCATTTGCATTTTCTTGATTCCAAAGCATTTCAACCCACGCAAGCGCAGGAAACCGCCGCCAGGCCCCGCGGCGCTGCCGATATGCGGCCACCTCCACCTCCTCAAACCGGCGGCGCACCGCGCTCTGCATGCTCTCTCCAAGAAGCACGGCGCCGTGATGCAGCTCTACTTCGGCCGGCTCCCCGTCGTCGTCGTCTCCTCCCCCTCCGCAGCCGAGGAGTGCCTCGCCAGAAACGATGCCGTCTTCGCCAACCGGCCCGATTCCGCCGCCAGCAGAATCCTCGGATACAACAACACCACCATCGGATTCGCTCCTTATGGTGATCACTGGAGGAATCTCCGCCGCCTCACCGCCACCCAAATCTTCTCCTTCGCCAGCCTCCAGCAGACATCAGCGGTGCGTGGCGGAGAAATCCGGTTCATGGTTGGGAAAATGTTGCAGGGATTTGATGATCAAGAATGGAGGAAAGTGGAAATGAAGAGCCTCTTCTTTGAATTGGTGTACAATGTAGCTATGGTGGTGATCGCCGGGAAGCGGGGGCCCGTGATGGACGACATTTTCGGGCCGAGCAAGATTCTTGATGTCTGTGATTATATTCCGTTATTGAGATGGATTGATTTGTTGGGAATTCAGAGGAAGATGGAAGCTTTGAATAGGAAAAGGGATAGATTTTTACAGGGGTTGATCGATGAAGTTCGTTGCAGGACTCAAGATTCTGTTTCTGTTGAAGCTAAAGGGAGTTATATTGAAGCATTGTTGTCGTTGCAGCAATCCCAACCAGAATACTACACTGATGAAATCGTCAAGGGACTCATTCTGGTAAGTTATTTTATATAATTAGGGGCGTTTACTTTGCATGATTGATAAAATGGATGATTGAGTATTTTTATCCTCAAGAGGAGGATTATTCCAATTCCACCCTTTTGATGGGATAAGAATTAAGCAAAACTAGCTTGGAGGATAAAAATAATCAAGGGGCCTTGGAATATCCCAAAATTGCAATCCATCAAAGTAAACAAAAGATTAAGCTTACTACTTTTATCAATCAAGGCTTATCCACCAAAGTAAACATCCCCTTAAAGCATTTATTTAAATTTACATAAAAAGCAATGAAACAATGAGGTGTTTGATGATCCGTTGTAGCCAATGTTGACTGCTGGAACACACACCGTAGCTCTAACGATGGAGTGGGCGATGTCGCTGCTGCTGAACCACCCGGACGAGTTGGAGAAGGCGAGGAGGGAGATAGACGAGCAGGTGGCGCCCGGGAAGCAGCTCCAGGATTTGGACCTTCAAAATCTGCCCTACCTGCGCTGCATAATCAATGAGACGATGAGGCTGTACCCTGTGGGCCCGCTCCTCGTCCCACATTGTTCGTCACAAGATTGCAACGTGGGAGGGTTCCACATTCCCGCAGGGACAGTCTTGTTAGTGAACGCGTGGGCTATCCAGAGGGACCCCGATGTGTGGGAAAATGCAGACAAGTTTAGCCCTGAGAGGTTCAAAGAGGGGTGCGACGGCTTTGGATTCGTCCCGTTTGGGGCGGGGAGAAGGGCGTGCCCCGGTGCCGCGATGGCTATGAGGCTCATGGGCTTGGCATTGGCCACTTTGATACAATGCTTCCACTGGGAAAGGGAAGCCTCTGAATTTGTCGATATGGAACATGGTTCAGGCCTAACTTTGTCCAAGGCTAAGCCCCTCCAGGCCTTGTGTCGACCGCGTTCATCTATTATGTCTTTCTCATCTCACTTTTCAGATCTTTACTACTAAAAACTCCGATAAGATCCTCTATCCAATTATTCGTGTCTCACTATTAATTTAACTATTTTAATAGTTATTATTATATTATGAATTCTTAACTAACATTTATTACAAAAAAATAGAATTTAAAAAATTAATATATACCCTAATTTTGGAATAATCAATCTAAATAATCATCTTTAAGCTATAAAAATAAAAATTAAATATAAAAAATAATTATAAGCTCTAATTGAATGGACGAATCTTAGATAATAATTGTAAATTTAAACTAAATTGCAATATATTTAAATTGATTAAAAAAAAGTAATTAAAAATCGATAGTGAAACACATATATAGTGGTACATTAAAGTTGATAGAGAATCTCAAGTACTAAAAACCATGGTGGTGATTGGGGCATGATATATTGTGAACAACATTCTATTGCCCTTTATTTTTCTTTTGAAAGGAACATTCTATTGCCCTTTAATATCATGATAAGGTGGATATAGAATCGTTTGCACCGCTAGCGCCAGATGAGTCCCATAGTTTATTGTGATTCATTATTAACTAGATTGTAACCTGTCGAATTTTGACGAAATCAATTATTATATATGGTGAATTAAGAACCAACACTTAAACTATTAGATGTAAAGTGTGGACTATACCTAGTAGAGATGATCGGAACGAATGAAATAAAGCGATCGGAGAATTGAGCACGAGAGCAAACTAACTGTTGTATTAAAAAACAAATGATAACGTAATTGTAATACATGAGCTGAGGTCTATTTATAGAGTACAAGGAAGGGTAAAATGGTAAAATCATTGCCCATGCATGCTCCTTGCGTGGTCGGAGGGTAGAATAGTAACTTCGCCTTTACGCGGGAGATCCTCCCGTGCCTTCTAGCATTTCTCTGGCAGGAGGTGATTCCTCTGGTGATGATGACTTCTCTGGCGCAAGTGGCTCCTCTGGCGAAGGTGACTTCTCTGGCGAAGGTGACCTCTCTGGCGAAGGTGACTTCTCTGGCGAGGATGACTCCTCTGGCGAAGATGGCTCCTCTGGTAAGGGTGACTTCTCTGACGAATACGATTCCTCTGGCAAGAGCCATTCCTCTGGCGGATGAGTTGTCTCTGATATATGAAAATCCCTCCGGTAAGAATGATTCTTCTGACCAGTGTGATTCCTCTGATGAAGATGATCCCTCTGATTTGTATCCTTTCTCTACTCTGCACATATCACTCCTCATCAACCACTCCCCCCTCTAGTCTGGTTGAACCGGGTATTCTTCGTGTTCAACCAGTGGGGTATTGTGAAGATCGAAATTATGTTGCTTTCCTCGATCCCTGCAAATCATGAAGATATAAACACTTCTAATATTATATGGAAACAAAGGTAAGCCCGGTAAGTTGCTCTCTGGTGTTTTTGTTACTCCCACCCCCTGGTATGGCTAGTTCACTCTGGAATAGTGCAACTAGGCAGAGGACTCGCCCGCGTAGGTGACGTGACCTACATTAAATGCCTGCCCGATGTACAGTGCTTTCCCCGTACCCCGAGGTTACTTTTTAGCCTTTGCGTCCTTTCGTCTTTCCGTAGAAATTCTCATCCGTTGATTATTTCCCATATGCCACGTGTCATTCATCCCGCGTGCTCGTAGTTGCCCGCGTACATTTTTACTTAGTCGATTCGAACTTCCATTTTTCACTATTCTTCTTCTCCAAGTTTCCGAACTCCTTTTCCTGCATTTTCCGGCGATTCTCTTCCTGTTCCGGCGTATTCTCCTGCGACCCTTCCGCTCCAGGTTTTACCATCAATCTTTCTCTGGCCTAGGTAATTCGCGCATCTTCTTCTCCTGCAGTTTTTGTGCTTGGTACAAGTAGTTTTGAAATTTGTTGGTGCTCTGATTGAGCGTGCTTAGAAACCCTAGGTTTTAGGTGTTTTGACAATGGCCTCTACTTCCGCTCCTCAGCCCTCGCCGTCGTCTTCCCCTTCTTCCCGAGCCTCTTAATCTTTCTCACCCCAACTCCAGGATCTCGAGAAATTTCCTTCCCCCTCTGCCTCTTACGATCCTCAGACCGTCCCCAGTTCTTCTCCGCCGAAGAGAAAAGGTAAGAAGACACCCCAAGCCCCTAAGTGTGTTCCTCCATCCCGCCTGAGTGTTGCGGAGATGGAAAAGATGCAACGCCAATGTCGTTGTCCCGAAGGTTTGAAATTCATTGCTTTTTCCAAAGATTCAACGCCCCCTGAAAATCTTCGTAATCATAAAACCGTGGCCATCTGGCAAGCTCAGATAAATGCTGGTTTAAGGCTTCCTCCTCCTGCCCTCTTAGTCAGTGTCTGTAACCACTATCGTATCCCCTTTTACCAAGTTACCCCTTCCGCCATCCGGAGATTATATGCCTTCCACATTCTCTGCCGTGCTCACGGCGTTGGTGACACCGGTCAATTATTTTGTCAAACCCAGACTCTCCGTATGCAGGGCAGTCCCCTGTATAGTTTTGCTGCTCATCCGAAACATCCCACCACTTTTCTTTCCTCCCTAAATTCTTTTGATAAGGATTTTTTATACAAGTATTGCTATGTGCGCACCCTTGTCGGCAATTGGCGTGATTACAAAGTTTTAGAACTAGAATGGCATAGTTCCCGGACTGCCTATAGGCCAGCCTCCTTAGAACCTCCCTCGAACTTTGACCTGGGAGTTATAGCCCATCTGAATGCTATGAACGCAGCCAAGCCTTTAGAATGTAGATACCTTGCTGAGAACAATTCGGCTCTGGCATACAATGGCTTATTTCCCCTATATCCAAAGAAATCAATAGGTAAAGCATATGAATTGGAAAATACATTAACTTTTGTTACCCTGATTTTAAAGATGTAGAATTTTGATTTGCAGACATGTCTTGGAGAAAGAAGTGCGGGGACAATCTGCCCATTATTGCTTCTCCTGCTGTCAGTGGGCAACATGACTCGGGGGGCCCCACCTCTAGAACAGGCCCCTCTGAACAACCCGCCGTGCTTGAAATGATCACTTCTCTCCCAGTAGTCGAGGTCCCAGAGGGAAACATAGGGGCCTCCCACACATTTGACGCAGAGGAGGTTGATGCAAGCAGCCTTGTTCACAGGCGCAGGCGTCCCAGCACTGGTGATGTATCCGGTGTGGGTGAGGAGGGTGTCCAGATTGTGGACATTACTGATGAAATTCCCTCGCCCGACTCGGTCCCGGATATTGCCCTCTCTGAGAAGTCTGCTGGTGGTTCTAAGGTTCCCGCTTCCGCCGGGGGAAAAGGGCAAGGGGAAAGCTGTTGTACCTCCTGCTGATGCATCAGAGGATCTCGTTCCTGGACCGATTTCGAGTTTGTCGGGGCAGGGGTTGATTGATGCCTTGATAGCTCATGTCCACTCAAAGGACCAGGAGAAAGTGGAGCAGCTGACGCGGGGGGCTTTAGCTACTCAGCTGTGCCAATTGGCTCTTCAGGTACCCTGCATCTTATACCTTTATTAGAGGAAGAATAAAATTATTAAACTCTTGATCGCATTGTTGGAACCTGTTCTGCTTCCTTGCAGGTAGAGGCTCGGATGTGGGGAGCTGTTAAGTGTATTCATGACTATGACATGTCAGAGAAAGAAAGGGAGAAGGAGCAGGCGGACATCGCCAAGCGTGATGATGATGTCGCTGGGGTTGTGGAGCGTTTAAGCAAGGCTGAGGCGGAGATCGCTGAGTTGAAGGCTCAGCTGGCCCAGTCAGATGTGGAGAAGTCCTCCCTGGTTTCTGAATTGACCAGGACAACCAAGGAAAGCCATGAGAACCTGGCCAGGTTCAAGGCGGGATATGAAGAAGCCTACAAGGAGACCCGGCGGGGTTGGAAGAAAACGCTTGTGGAAGCGCAGAATCGTGCCTATGTCTTGGGGGCGCGAGATCAACGCCTGGAGTATTTCTTGTCTCCACAGGGTCAACACTTTCTAGGGTTGATGCTGGAGGGCACCTTGGCGGCCTACAAGCGGACTCAAGAGTACCTGGAGGACTTCGGGCCCCTCTTCGCTTATGTGATACAGCAGTCTGCTTCCAAGGCATTAGAGATGGCTGGGGCGACCTCGGAACAGCTTGCTACCCTGGACTTGCATGCCTTAATGGATAACCTCAAAGATGAGGAAATAAATAAGCTGATGGGGATCCCTGCGAATTCTCCGAAGAAACCAGAATGGTGGTACCCAGTGCTGGAGAGGGCCATTCCCTATTTCGCCTTTGGGGTTGGGTCTGCTTCAGTGCCCTCCGCTCCATTGTATGCGCCTGCTTTCTCTGCTTCCCTGGCGGGCTTTGTAAACCGGCTGCGGGATCCCACCAACAAAAGCACTCGAAGATTTTCTCAATATGGTGTGGTGCCTCCTCTGCCCTCTGATTTGGCGGCCTCCGTTTCTGAAGATTCCGCTTCCTCCTCCTCTGCGATGGATCAGCTTTTTACCCTGTATCGAGATGAGAAAACGTTTGTACAAGAAGCTGTGAAATTGCTGGACTTGGGAGTCCGTCTCCCCGAGGTGAAGGAAATAGGCATGCTGCCGGTATTCACAGAGGGAGCCGTTTCTGGCCAAGTCTCTGCGAGTGGTGTTCCTCCCCCGGTTTCATCTGCCTCTGCTCCTGCCCCTTCTGCTATTGCTCAAGATGCTTCCGCTCCTCCTGCCTGAGTTAATAAAATTTTTGTAATTTTTTGGTCTGTATAAACTTAATACTTACTTCCCGTTTTTGATGTGCAACTCTGCCTTCTCGGCGTGTTTATATGAAATTTCTTCCCTGCTTGCACTACTTTTTCCCTTTCATTACTTGTGTTTTTTGTTGCTTTCACGTTCATGTTGAATCTGTGCTTGGCTTGGTTTAGCTCATCATGCTTGTTGTCGGTGTTTCTTTGATTTTCTCCTTCGAGATTTCTCTGATTTCTGTTGTGGGGGTTCTGTTGACTCCTCTGACAAGAGCTTCGGTTGACTCTTCTGGAAAGGATTTCACCACCTCCTCTGACGAGGATTCGGTTGATTCCTCTGGAAAGGATTTCACCGCCTCCTCTGATGAGGATTTGGTTTATTCCTCTGGAAAGGATTTTACCGCCTCCTCTGACGAGGATTTGGTTGATTCCTCTGGAAAGGATTTTACCGCCTCCTCTGACGAGGATTCTGATGACTTCTCTGGCAAGGATCTTGGTGGATCCTCTGGCGAGGATTTTGTTGACACTTTTGGTAAAAGCTTCACCGCCTCCTCTTACGAGGATTTGGTTAACCTTTATGATAGGGATTTCACCGCCCCCTCTTCCGAGGACTTGGTTAATTTCTTTGTCAATGATTTCGCGCTTCCCATCCAAGCTGCTTCCCATCCAAGCTTGAGCACTCTGCGCGGAGCATGGAGGACCCGGGGGGGTGCGACTAACTTTCGCGGCTTACGATTAAATAGTAACCCTCTGCGCGGAGCATGGAGGACCCGGGGGGTGCAACCAACTTTCGCGGCTTACGATTAAATAGTAACCCTCTGCGTGGAGCATGGAAGGCCCGGGTGGCACGACCAACTTTCACGGCTTACGATTAAATAGTAACCCTCTGCGTGGAGCATGGAAGGCCCGGGTGGCACGACCAACTTTCACGGCTTACGATTAAATAGTAACCCTCTGCGTGGAGCATGGAAGGCCCGGGTGGCACGACCAACTTTTACGGCTTACGATTAAATAGTAACCCCCTGCACGGAGCATGGAAAACCCCGGGGGGTGCGACCAACTTCCGTGGCTTACGGTTAAGTGCAACCTCTGCACGGAGCATGGAGGACCCAGGGGGGTGCAACCAACTTTCGTGGCTTACGATTATGTGCAACCTCTGCGCGGAGCATGGAAGGCCCGGATGGCACGACCAACTTTCGCGGCTTACGATTGAAAGAACACCCTGCACGGAGCATGGAAAACCCGGGGGGTGCGACCAACTTTCGTGGCTTACGGCTAAGGACAACCTCTGCGCGGAGCATGGAAGACCCGGGGGGTGTAACCAACTTTCGCGGCTTACGATTAAGTGCCACCTCTGCGCGGAGCATGGAAGGCCCGGATGGCACGACCAACTTTCGCGGCTTACGATTGAAAGAACACCCTGCACGGAGCATGGAAAACCCGGGGGGTGCGACCAACTTCCATGGCTTACGGTTAAGGACAACCTCTGCGCGGAGCATGGAAGACCCGGGGGGTGTAACCAACTTTCGCGGCTTACGATTAAGTGCCACCTCTGCGCGGAGCATGGAAGGCCCGGATGGCACGACCACTCGGTGTGAAAGGAAATAAGGCCTCAACTTTCTTGCCGTGATCATGACTGCCAGAGCAGCCTTCTCAATCTCTGTATAATTTGATTCAGAACCTTGAATAATTCGGCTGACGAAATAGATGGGCTTCTGGTGACTCCCCTCCTCCCTGATAAGCACAGAGCTGATCGCATCCTCCCCTACCGCTATATACAGATACAACGTTTCTCCCGGGACCGGCTTGGTCAGAGTCGGGAGCTTTGCCAGATATACCTTAAGATCTTCAAATGCTGCTCGACATTCCTCTGTCCATAAAAACTTAGTTCCCTTCCGCAATACTTTGAAAAACGGCATACAACGTTCTGCCGATCGTGATATAAATCTGCTCAGAGCAGTGATGCGTCCGTTCAGAGTCTGCACCTCCTTGATTCCTCTGGGTGGTGTCATTTCCATGATAGCCCTGACCTTTTCGGCATTAACCTCAATCCCTGCAGGTGTGACCTTATATCCCAAAAACTTCCCTGTTGTGACCCCAAAGGTACATTTTGCTGGATTCAACATAAGTCGATGGTCTCTGACCACCGTGAATATCTCCTCTAGATCAGAAACATGATCCTCTGCCCTCACACTCCGAACAAGCATGTCATCCACGTATACTGAGATATTTTTAGCAAGTTGGTCTTTGAAAATTTTTTCCATCATTCGCTGATACGTGGCTCCCGCATTCTTCAGACCAAACGGCATACTTTTCCATCCATATACCCCACAACAGACGGCAAAGGCCGTTTTGGCGATGTCTCCCCTGTTCATCTTTACCTGATGATATCCCTGGTATGCATCCATCATGGATAACAAAGCACACCCCGAAGTAGAGTCCACCAATTGGTCAATCCTTGGCAGAGGATAGTGGTCTTTTGGGCAAGCAGCATTTAAATCTCTGAAATCCACACACATCCTCCGAGTGTTTGTTTTCTTGGGTACCATCACCGCGTTTGAGATCCACTCTGGATATTGCACCTCCACAATATGCCCGGCTTTCAGTAATTCATAGACCTGCTCTCTGATTGCAGCGTCCTTTTCAGCCCCAAAATTCCTTGTCCGCTGTTTCACCGGCTTGACCTTAGGATCCACGTTGAGACAATGCTCCGCCAGCCCTCTATCAATTCCCTTTAGATCTGCGGTGCTGAATGCGAACACATCCGCATTTCGCTGAAGACAACCAATGAGCTCTTCTCTGACCTGATCACTCATGGCAGACCCGATTTTAGTCTGGAAACCCTCTTTCCCTGGGAATAATTCAATCATGTTGCAGACGTCACTAGTGGACACTAGCGCAGTTTTCTCTGTACAATCTTTGTCTTTCATTAAATCCGCCAACTCTTGGCGCTCCTCTGCTGGGGCATGCACCTCGCCCACCTTTCCTTTTTTCCGTGTATCTGATCTCTCTGACATTCTTTCCCTCTTTTGGCCCGTTGATTGTGTAAGCATTTGTACGTGGCATGCTTTCGACGCTGTTTGATCCCCACAAACTTCTCCCACTTTTCCCCCTCCAATGGGGAACTTCATTTTCAAGTGAAACATAGAAATTATCGCATTGAACGCCGTTAAAGCAGGCCGACCGAGTATGACATTGTATGAAGGTTTGGGCATGTCCACAACTAAGAACCGTACCATCCTTGTCTTGCTGCTAGCAGCATTAGCACCCAGAATTATTGGCAACTCCACATAATCTAACGGCATGACCATCTCTCCCCCGAACCCAAACAAAGGGGCATTTGTTGGCTCAATACGAACTTCGATTCCCATGTTTTGAAGGCATTCCTTGTACAAGATGTTTACAGCACTGCCCGAGTCTACAAAGATACGGTGAATAATGCAGCCGGCAATGTCTGCCGTGATTACCAGCGCATCATCGTGCGGGTACATTAACGTGCGCAGATCCTCTGCCCCGAATGTGATGGCTGGGTCCTCCGCCGCGCTTGTAATCTCCATGACCCGCTTAGGATAATATCCCGATTTGACTGCCCGTACCACCTGTTTCTTAGCCCTGTTCGATGTGGGCATCCCATTCTCTCCACAAATCATATGAACTTCCCTCTGAAATGGGAAGGGGGGAGCTTGTCTTTCCGGTCCTTCTCTACGGTTATCTCGATTGTCATCGGGTCTACGATCTCTGTTATTCCCCTGCTCTTGTCGCTGATCACGGTTATTTCTCTGATCCCTCTGATCTCGTTGATCCCTCTGATCTCTCTGCTCATTCCGCCTCTGGCCCTCATTTCCTCTGTCGATGAACTGGTCGAGGTATCCCTGACGCACCAGCAGCTCCAATTGGTGCTTAAGATGTCCACAATATTTCGTGTAATGTCCGAAAGAATTATGATACTCACACAACTTGTTATTAGACCCTTCCTGTGGCGGCCCAGTCCGGTAGGTTCCCGGTGCCCGAAAGAACGGCTGATCCTTTATCAAATGGAAAATTTCCTCTTGTGGTTTATTCAAGGGCGTGTACTCGGTAAACCGCGTAACTTCATTCACTGTGCGCTGCTGATGGGACGGCATTCCTCCCTGTGGTGGCAGTACCCTGGGAGGCAACCCTCTGAACGGGGCCCTTTCCTGATGTCTCTGTCTCTCGGGTGCTTCCTCGGCTTTTTTGACCTTATGTTTGTCATTTTCCACTTTTCTTGCCATCTTGGCATCCTCTAACTGTAAGTATCCTGGCAGCCTTGCCATAATGTCATCAAAATCCTTTGCTGGTCGGATTTGCAATTCATCAAAGAAGATCCCTGGCCTGAGTCCTTTGACGTAAGCACAATTTTTGATTTGCGATTCTGCCTCTGGCACCTCCAGAGCAGCAAGATTAAACCTCGCTGTGTATTCCCGCAGCGTTTCCCCCTGCTCCTGCTTAATATCCATCAGCGAAAGAGCTGACTTTCCTACCCTCCGTGAACTCGCGAACTGACGTAAAAAACGAGTTTGTAGATCCTCAAAGGAATGAATAGAGTTTGGGGGAAGCATCCCGAACCATAACTGAGCCGGTCCTGTGAGAGTAGTGGAGAAAATACGGCACTTAATGCCCTCGGTATACATATGCAACGTGACCAACCCTTCAAACCGATTGAGGTGCACCTCCGGATCGGTAGTGCCATCATAATCCAGCGAGATGGGCTTGTAGCTTCTGGGTAGGGTATCTGCCAGAATATCATCAGAGAAAGGACTACGGTTGCTGACGAGGTGAAATCGTGAAGTCTTAGCCCTCTTGTCCCCCTTATGCCTCCCCTGCTCCCTTCTGTCCCTGGGTGCGTCACGAGCATGGCGTTTGTGAATTCTATACTCAGGTCTGCCAGATGAATACTCCGGTTCCCGTTCCTCTGATCTCTCTGTGTAGCGCGATTTTTCTGATCGATGGGACTTCTCTACCCGGTGCGATTTTCCTGACCTTTGTTCCCTGTCCTCCCCCCGGGATTTCTCCCTCAGTGATTCCTCCATATCCTGGAGTTGGTGTTTCAGCTGGGACACTTGGTTTTTCAACCGTGCCTTTTCCTTTGGTCTCTCTTCCTCGAACACAAGGGAGACAGATTGACTATCAGACTCGTCAACCCTCTCCTTTCTAACAACACTGTTGAGTCTGATACGGCTTCCTTCTAGTCTTCTTTCCACTTCCCTGTCAGCAGGGTCCCCTTGCATTTCCAGAGGCATCGCCGCCTGTTTGTTGATTGCCAGAGTGTTTGCCTCTTGGGCAGCGGGAGGTGGGGCCTCAATGCCCTGTGGGTTTGCTGCTCCAACCGGGGGAGCTACAGTAGGAATGATAGACAGCATCGGAGTTCCCATTGCCTGGCGCATGTTAGCGTAACTGAGCAAGGCCATCATCTGCTCTGCCAGCATAAAGTTAATCGATCCCCCACCAGATGTGGGGGCCAAGCTCGGCACCTCTGATCCTGGTGTCATCAGAGCAGACCTCTGGAAGTTACCATTCAATCCCACCAGCGGAGTAGCCGAGACAGCGGGGAATCCTGGTGGCGTAGCGAAGGTTGTGTTGCCCTACAAGTTGTTGAACAATGAGGTAGGCACCTCAGTGGTGAGCGCAGCGGAGTCGAACTCCTTTTCTAGGTTGCGGTGTGCATCAGAGGATCCCATGGTACCTACACATAAACAAAGTGAGAAACAGTCCCAACGACGAAAGAATAAACCCTCCGTTACCGATTGGAGTCCCGATATAAGAAATCCAATAAGAAATCCCGGCTACCGGTACAGAGACCGTTAAAAAATTCCCCACGCAGTAACTCTATACACCGGGAAATAAACCCAGGGCATAGATTGAGAAAACAGAGCCCGCATAACGGCGGTTTTCCCCGTGAACCCACACCAATGTCCGGCAGAGAAAACAGAGTACCCAGAGAACTAAAATAGGAAAACCAAAGATAGGCAAAAACAGGGTAACCACCAACAAACTTATTAGCGTAATACGTTAGAAATGATAGATAAATAAGAGACACGTAAGGAAAGGAACATCATAACCTACAATTAACGCGGTCACGCATTATAACAATAGCAAAACCTACAAGCAATTAGAATTATCATGGCAATCAGCCAGATTAGCAACATGATGCATCAATTAGAGCACAAAACGAAGATTAGTTTAAGAAAACATGAAGAACATCAATAATTATTTCCCTCAAGTGAAGATCATTCGCAGATCGACAGCATGAACCCCACCACAACAGAGACAAAGTGTTAATCATCATACTATCGAGGTAAAACCCCTGCATCAACGACAACAAACCAGGATAACCAGTGACAATGTAATAATCAACACATTATCGATGCAAAACCCATAGATCCGCAACAAAAAACCCCAATATAACAGGAACAAAGCATAACTCCCCAATTCACCGATCGAAATCGGAAATTAGCCACAGAAATGTGGCAAACATTGATAAATACCCTCCCTTAAACGAAAAACACCTGCAACAGACTATCACCCTCCGATTCAACAATACAGAACGAGGATTAATTGCCAAGACATGGGAAGTAACGGTAATTATCATCTTCAAGCGAAGAACACCCACAGATCCACAACACAAGCCCAATCATAACAGAAACAAAATGCTAATCGACGTACTATCGGTGCAAAACCATGAATTAACAATAAAAACCCCACGCCTACCAAAAACAGGATAGTATCCGACAAATCACTAGTATGATTCTAAGATTATCGTAGAAAATACGAAGATACTCCGCAATTATCACGTTGACATGTAAAACACTCATACGCAAACAGCACAAACCCAAGATATCGGGGATCCGTAAGAAAACGACTGACATAATCAAAACAGAGCACCAAATTACAATTTCCTCATGCAAAACATTAGATCGGTGACGAAAACGTCAATTTTATAAGGAAACCCCTTATCCACGGACAACCAACCCGAACAAACAGTAAACAGATGTAAATTTCCCCTGATTCATGATTTATGCCCGTCACCACCTTTCCCCATGCACCCAAAACATAAATCAACGCAGATCATGGAGGATTAGCAACATATTAACTTAAAAAACACAATTAACCGATCAAAAACAGTTGGGTGCCCGGATTATTGGCTCCACCGGTGCCGACGCCCGCAAATCCGATTGGATTTACAGATCTGCGTACGCCGGCGACCGTAACCTCACGTCTTAATTCAGTAGCATTCCCACAGACGGCGCCAGTTGGTGAATTAAGAACCAACACTTAAACTATTAGATGTAAAGTGTGGACTATACCTAGTAGAGATGATCGGAACGAATGAAATAAAGCGATCGGAGAATTGAGCACGAGAGCAAACTAACTGTTGTATTCAAAAACAAATGATAGCGTAATTGTAATACATGAGCTGAGGTCTATTTATAGAGTACAAGGAAGGGTAAAATGGTAAAATCATTGCCCATGCATGCTCCTTGCGTGGTCGGAAGGTAGAATAGTAACTTCGCCTTTACGCGGGAGATCCTCCCGCGCCTTCTAGCATTTCTCTGGCAGGAGGTGATTCCTCTGGTGATGATGACTTCTCTGACGCAAGTGGCTCCTCTGGCGAAGGTGACTTCTCTGGCGAAGGTGACCTCTCTGGCGAAGGTGACTTCTCTGGCGAGGATGACTCCTCTGGCGAAGATGGCTCCTCTGGTAAGGGTGACTTCTCTGACGAATACGATTCCTCTGGCAAGAGCCATTCCTCTGGCGGATGAGTTGTCTCTGATATATGAAAATCCCTCCGGTAAGAATGATTCTTCTGACCAGTGTGATTCCTCTGATGAAGATGATCCCTCTGATTTGTATCATTTCTCTACTCTGCACATATCACTCCTCATCAATATATAAATTTTATTAATAATTTTAAATATAGATTTGACAATTATACAATATGTGGATTATAAACTTCGTTTATATATTTGTATTTAAATTCGACGGGAATCTATTATAATTTTAATTTTTCTAATTATTCAATACATTTTATATTTCATGAATTTCTTTTAACTAAAATAGAGCATTTAATGAAATTGTTTTAAAGTAAAAAAGATGTAATATTTATAAGAAATCGACCTAAATTAAATGTCTTAGAAATTACAACAATTATTTGAAACGTACCTATATTAGATGCCTGTAGCTGGAACCAGTAACTAAAAAATAATAATAATAATAATAATAATAATAATAATTAAAATAATATCATCAATGACTTAAACTTGTAAAGATTGAATAAATTATTAAATTTACAATTACCTTATAATCTATCGAAAATTTCATCATACACCAAGTTAGTTATTGCGTCTTGCGTATGACCACTCTCATCACATACTAAAATCTTTAGACCTCTTTTTCTAGTGACTCTTGAGATTGCCACGTAGAGTTATCCATGACTATAAACTGGTTTTGTTAGGTATAATCCTACATTTGAAAGAGATTGTCCCTAACTTTTATTTATTGTCATAGCAAAACAAACACTTACAGTTGACAAACATGGATTTCATACCTCAATATCACACGAATTGTTGTCATTTTTCCCCATGAATTGATTGCATATATGTGTTTGTATCCCAATTTTGAGTATTTATGAAGTTTTGATTGCTTGGTATAGTTTTTGAGTATTTTCAGGGCAAATCAAGAGTTGATTGGAGAATTGTGAGAGCATAGGATTGAAGTACGTCTCGAGAGGAATCCATGAGCGTGAACGGCGCCCGAATCGGAGCTCGGACGAGGGAGAACGGGGCCGACAAAGTCAGCCGCGCACAGAGGCCGCGGCCGCGGTCACGCGTCGTGGGGAAGGTATCGCCCGCGGTCACCACCCGCGGCCGCGGGGTGGGACCGCGGGCTAAGTGCTCAAGTCCAGGGGTGTACCGCGGTCACCACCCGCGGCCGCGGGCTGGGACCGCGGGTCCCCCCCACGGTCACCACCCGCGGCCGCGGGGCGGGACCGCGGGTTCCCTGAGTTTTGCCCACGTTTGAGCACCACGGGCGCGGGCCATGACCGCGGGAAAAGAGCGGAGTCGCGTTTTTCAGCCCTTAAACCCCATTTTCCCCCTTTTTCTCTCATTATTCTTCTTCTCCATCACTCATCTTCCCCAACACTCCACACACTAAACCCTAGCCTCCTTTAACACACCCATCTACCATTGAAGACCATTGAAGAGAAGAGAAGGAAGAAGAAGCTCATAAATAGGATTTGTCATTTCTTACTCTCTCTTTCATTATGTACACCTTTAACTTTGATTTATTGTGTTTGAACATGTTAGGCTAAATTTCTCTTTGATTTGGGGATTAGGCTAGATGATTATTGTAATGGATTGATTATTTATGCTCAATATAAATCTTGTTTGTTCATTTGCACATTATCTTTTCAAACCCTTGATTTATTTCTTGTATGGATTGTTGGCCACATTCTATGCATTTCTAATTTGCACTTTGAATCGGGAGAGGATAATTGCAATAGATAAGGTGTTTGAAACATATCAATTCGATAACCGGGAGGTTGAGAGTTGGGTGAGAGTATGTCGATCTTTGTGTGCTTTTGGGAGTTATAGGTTAGAAGTTGACCGGGGACGGCAACTATGACCCGTAATCTACCGCTCTAGTCGTCCGGGAGGGGGCTAGAACTAGTTGGGAGATCACTCTAGATAATTAGGATTGTCAAGATTAATATTGAGCTATAATTGAAGTCTTTTACTTAATCATCGATGCCTAGTCCCTAAATCGCCTTAATCATCTTATTAATCCACTTGCTTATTTGGTTTTATTTGTCTTTGCACTTGTTAAGTAATTAGTAGATAATCAAACCAATCACTCCATCGTTTAGTCTAAATAGCTATAGCATAATGACTTAGGATAATCACTAGATTGAACTACTAATCCTTGTGGGATACGACCTTGCTTCCATATATTACAACTACCCGTATACTTGCGGCGTGGTGAAAATATTAGCGAACAAGTTTTTGGCGCCGTTGCCGGGGATTAGTTTAGTTTCTTTGCTTGTGATATTTTGCTTCATTGTGCTTAACTACTTTAGACATTTTACTTGCTTTAATTTTTGTTTTCTATTTTAAGATTGTGTTTTGACTTCTTGTTCTTGTTGGTTGATAGGTAGTGTATGAACACAAGATCTAAGGGTGCACCTCTTATACCTATAAACCTTGAGGTTGAAGCTTTTTGTCGACACAACAAAGCAAGAACAAGAAGAGATAGAGAGTTGGAGGAAGCTATGGCGGAAAATCACGACTTAATCCGTCAACTTCAAATGCAATTAGAAGCCATGCAAGGGAAAATCAATGAGCAAGAAGCTCTAAGAAATGCACCTCCACCACCACCTATTAGCAATATGTTCCAACCCATTGTCCAACAAGGAGGAGTGCATGCCCCGAGAATCAACGCCACCAATTTTGAGCTCAAGCCGGCCCTCATAAATATGGTACAACAAAACCAATTCACCGGTCTTTCCCAAGATGACCCGAATGGACATCTTGAAAACTTCTTGGAGATATGCGGCACCATCAAGATAAATGGAGTCCCGGAGGATGCCATTCGACTTCGACTCTTCCCCTTTTCGCTAAGGGGCATGGCCAAGACATGGTACCAATCTTTAGAGGGTGGTTCTATCACTACATGGGAGAACATGGCTCAAAAGTTTCTCAACAAGTTCTACCCTCTGGGTAGAACCATGAAGATGAAGAAGGACATAGTCCAATTTCACCAATTTGATGGAGAATCCTTCTACGAAGCTTGGGAGAGATTCAAAGAGATGCTAAGGAAGTGCCCTAACCATGGTTTAGATCAAAACACAATCATTTGTGTATTCTACACCGGGTGTAGTGGTGAGATGCAAAGAGACATGAATGCATCGGCCAATGGAGCATTGTTGGAGAAAAGCCACGCGGAGGCCGCTCACATCATAGAGAACTTGGCCACCAATTGCCATCAATTCCCAACGGAGAGGATCATCTTGAAGAAGGTGGCGGCTACAACAAGCTCGGATCCGATAGCTCTTTTGACGGCTCAATTGACCACCATGAATAGCAAGATTGATGCTATATCAATGTCAAGGGTAGAGCCCGTGGTTGAAGAACAAACTAGCTTCGAGGATGTGAACTACATCAACAACAACAACAACCGAGGCTATGCGAACTTCCGGCCCCAACAACAAGGTGGCTACCAAGGGCAAGGGCAATACACTCAAGGATTCCAACCTAACCGCCACCCTAACCTCTCCTATAGCAATCCAAACAATTTCTTGCAACCACCGCCCGGATTTGCGGTGAGCCATGGCATGATCAAGGAAGAGAAGAAGCTCAACCTTGAAGAAATATTGATGAAGTTCATGACCACGACTCAAGCTCACATGACAAGAACGGATGAGAAGTTAGAGGCTCAAGCCAAGCAATTGAAAATGCTTGAGATACAAGTGGGACAAATTGCCGAGTCTATAAACAATCAACGCCAACAAGGGCAATTCCCAAGCAACACAATCGTGAATCCCAAGGAGCATTGCAAGGCCATTGCTCTAAGGAGTGGGACAACATATGAAGAGCCCAAGATGCCCGACGAAGAAGATAGAAGTGGTGTTGTGGTTGAAGTTGGAGATGGCAACCCTTCAAAGGAACAAGGAGATAGAGGAAAGAAGAAGGAGGTGTACGTGGCTCCACCACCTTATTGCCCACCAATCCCTTTTCCTCAAAGACATCAAAAGAAGAATGTGGAGAATGAATTCTCCAAGTTTCTTGAGATTTTTCGAAAGGTGCACATCAACATTCCACTTATTGAAGCTTTGAAACAAATGCCCTCCTATGCAAAGTTCCTAAAGGAGGTCATATCAAACAAGAGGAAGATGGGAGAGAATGAGACGGTCAATCTAACCGAAGAATGTAGTGCCGTTCTCCAAAGAAAAATCCCCACCAAGATCAAGGACCCCGGGAGCTTCACAATCCCTTGTGATATTGGGAATGATCGTTTTGGGAAAGCTTTGTGTGATTTGGGAGCAAGTATAAATTTGATGCCGCTCTCAATCTTCAACAAGCTAGAGATTGGCACCATCAAGCCAACCACAATTGCCCTTCAAATGGCAGATCGTTCCGTTTCTTATCCAAAGGGGATAGTAGAAGATGTCCTAGTGAAAGTCAACAATTTCATTTTCCCGGTGGACTTTGTTGTTTTGGACATGGTGGAAGACAAAGATGTGCCTTTGATTCTGGGGCGCCCTTTCTTGGCAACGGGGAGAGCCCTCATTGATGTTGCTAAGGGCGAACTCACCCTTAGAGTGAATGAAGAGAGCTTCACATTTTCAATCCACAAGGCTCTCAAGTACAAGGAGGAAGAAGAAAAGAGGGTTGGTGAATGCAAGATGATGCAAGTGATAGAGTCTTGCATCAACATGGAGGAGTACCACATCTACAACAATCCAATGGACACTTGCCTCCTAAACCATCTATTCTCTTTTGTTGATAATGATGAGTTTAATGCTTCTAACTTATTTATTGAGGCTAATGAAATGAACTTTGTGCAGAAAATTTCACAAGGAGAGGCATGTTTCTTGGACTTGAGAAATGGAGAGCCGAAAGATGAAGGAGTGGAGAAGAAGACTCCCAGCTTGGAGTTAAAACCTCTCCCCGAACACTTGAAATACGCCTTCCTTGGTGAGGATGAGGCGTATCCGGTAATTGTATCATCCTACCTTTCTCCTCATGAGCTTGATCAATTGCTAAATGTTTTGAGGAAGTATAGGTCCACTATAGGATGGTCAATTTCCGATTTAAAAGGGATTAGCCCATCCATTTGCATGCATAGGATTTTGATGGAAGATGATTTTAAACCTAGGAGGCAAGGCCAAAGACGGTTAAACCCTATTATGCAAGAAGTAGTAAGAAAAGAAGTTCTCAAATTGCTAGATGCGGGAATTATTTTTGCTATTTCGGATAGTGAGTGGGTTAGTCCCACTCAAGTTGTTGCTAAAAAGGGGGGGATAACCGTCATAAAAGATGAGCATAATGAGCTAATTGCAACTAGGTTAGTAAATGGATGGAGGATGTGTATTGACTATAGGATGTTGAACACAGCTACTCGAAAAGATCACTTTCCTCTTCCTTTTATTGACCAAATGCTTGATAGGTTGGCGGGGTATGAATTTTATTGTTTTCTTGATGGGTACTCCGGGTATAATCAAATCATGATTGCCCCGGAGGACCAAGAAAAGACCGCTTTCACTTGTCCTTATGGCATTTTTGCTTATAGACGCATTCCATTTGGTCTTTGCAATGCCCCCGCTACTTTTCAACGATGCATGATGGCCATTTTCCATGATTTAATTGAAAATGTAATGGAAGTTTTTATGGATGATTTTTCTATCTTTGGCAATTCTTTTGATCATTGTCTCCATAATCTATCTATTGTGTTGCAAAGGTGTGAGGAAACTAACCTTGTATTGAATTGGGAAAAATGTCATTTTATGGTTAGGGATGGAATTGTGCTTGGACACAAGGTCTCCAAAGCCGGATTGGAGGTGGATCGAGCAAAGATAGTGGCCATTGAGAAGCTTCCACCACCATCCAATGAGAAAGCCGTGAGAAGCTTCCTTGGACATGCCGGGTTCTATCGAAGATTCATCCAAGATTTCTCAAAGATCACCAAACCCTTATGTCACCTTCTTGAAAAAGATGCAAAGTTCAACTTTGATGAAGATTGTTTGGTGGCCTTTGAAAAACTCAAAAAGGCTTTAGTGAGTGCTCCCATCTTGATCACACCGGATTGGTCACAACCGTTTGAGCTCATGTGTGACGCAAGCGACATCGCCGTCGGGGCCGTGTTGGGGCAAAAGAAAGACAAGCTATTTAGAGTCATCTACTACGCTAGTAGGACTCTAGATAAGGCTCAATCAAACTACACCGTCACTGAAAAGGAACTTTTGGCGGTTGTGTATGCCTTCGACAAATTCCGCTCCTACCTCATTGGCACAAAATCTATTGTTCACACCGACCATGCGGCCATCCGATATTTATTTGAAAAGAAAGATGCCAAGCCGAGGTTGATAAGGTGGATCCTCCTCCTTCAAGAGTTTAATATTGAAATCCGAGATAGGAGAGGATGTGAAAATGTTGTGGCGGATCACCTTTCAAGACTTGAGAATCCCGTGGAAGGGGAAAATGCCGATGTGCCCATCAATGAGAATTTTCCCGATGAGCAAATCTTGCAAGTCAAGACCCACACCCCATGGTATGCGGACTACGTCAACTATCTTGCATCCGGCATTCATCCACCACCCGAGTTGAATCGTTACCAAAGAAAAAAATTCTTTCATGATGTGAAATTCTTCTTATGGGATGAGCCGTTCTTGTATCGACGATGTGCCGACACCATCATCCGGCGGTGTGTACCCGAAGAGGAATGGGGAGCTATTATGAGGGAATGTCATTCTTCCCCTAGTGGAGGGCACTTTGGCACCAACCGAACCGCTTTTAAGGTGCTTCAAAGTGGCTTCTATTGGCCAACTATTTTCAAGGATTGCCACTCATTTATTTTGAGTTGTGATCAATGCCAAAGAATGGGAGGAATATCAAAGAAGCACGAGATGCCCCTTAACAATGTGATTGAAGTTGAGCTCTTTGACGTATGGGGCATAGACTTTATGGGCCCATTCCCAATGTCTTTCGGCTTCCAATACATTTTGTTGGCCGTGGAGTATGTTTCAAGATGGGTGGAAGCAATTCCTACTCAAACCAATGACTCCAAAGTGGTGATCAAGTTCCTTCAAAAGAATATTTTGACAAGGCATGGAATTCCAAGGGCCTTGATAAGCGATGGAGGATCCCACTTTTGCAACAAGTGGATGGAAGGACTTCTCAAAAAGTACGGGGTGAAGCATAGAGTGACAACGGCTTATCATCCCCAAGCCAATGGTCAAACCGAGTTGGCAAACCGGGAGATTAAACAAGTGCTAGAGAAGACGGTGAATGGGAGCCGAAAGGATTGGTCTCTCTTGCTTGATGACGCACTTTGGGCATATCGAACGGCGTACAAGACACCGCTTGGCATGTCACCATACCAACTTGTATACGGGAAGTCATGTCATCTCCCCGTAGAGTTAGAGCACAGGGCATATTGGGCGGTCAAGAAGCTCAATTTTGATTTCAAGAAGGCCGGCCAAGCTAGAGTCTTTCAACTCAATGAGTTGGATGAATTTCGAAGTGAGGCATTTGCAAGCTCAAGCCTCTACAAAGAGAGGACCAAGAGGTTTCATGATAGGATGATCCACAAACGGGAATTTGCACCCGGGGATGAGGTCCTTCTCTTCAATTCCCGCCTTTCACTCTTTCCGGGAAAGCTCAAGTCCAAATGGTCGGGCCCATTCCTCATCAACAAGGTCTCCCCCAATGGAGCTATTGAATTGAAGGGCAACGATGGACGCACTTTTGTGGTGAATGGCCAACGCATTAAGGCATACTTTCGAGCCGAGCCACGAGAGAAAGTGTCCGTCATCATTCTCGCCGAACCAAAGACATGACACCATCATGAAGACGTCGAGCTCACGACGTTAAACTAAGCGCTAGTTGGGAGGCACCCCAACAAGGTATCTTTAATTTTTGCAAGTTCAATAAACACACATATACATAGGTATTATATATTCATCTATGTATATTTTTTTTATATATGTGTGTGATTTCTTTTGTTTGTGAGTTTAATTCCCTTTATCTTAAAAAAAAAAAAAAAAAAATTGAGAGAAAAACGCATAAAAATTGAATTTTTCAGAGGGGAGGACTCCCAGGGAGACCGCGGTCACCACCCGCGGCCGCGGGGTGGGACCGCGGGCGAAACGCGCTGATCCAGGGATGTCCCGCGGTCACCACCCGCGGCCGCGGGCGGGACCGCGGGCCTCCTGGCCCCGCGTTGACCTGCGTTGACTCGGGTTTTTAACCCTTTTTCACCCTTTTTCCTCACCTTTCACTCTCATTTCACACCACCCACGAAATTACACACTCTTCCTCCTCACTTTCACTTCCAAATCCAACTACAAGGTATGTTTTACTTGCTCTCATTCCTTCATTTTTACATTCTAAGCATGATTTAGAAGATTTTTACCGATTATTTTGTGATATTTTGCATTCTACATGTTTATATGCAATTAGGGCTCAAAATTAGGATTTTTCCTACATTGTGCTACATTGTTGAATTGATGATTTTAATTGCTTCTATGCATGTCTAGGATGATGGGTCTTTCATTTAATTGCAATTTAATCGGTGAATTTATGCTTAATTGACATTATTGCTTAAGAATTTGCTTGTGTTGGGTGTAGATAAATGTCTAAGATTGGGGGGGAGATTTTGGTGATTGTGGGCTTGATTTTGATGCTATGTGTTGTTGTGAGATGCATTGTGATGGTGTGATAAATTTATGTGCTTTTAGAATAAGAATTCGCCCGTTTCCCGGGCTAATTTGCTTAGTTAAGTTGTTTTCTAGTATCTTGTTGTTGTCGTTTGTTGTGTCAAATAAAGACTCACACTTGGTTTTGTAGGCACATTTTGCTATGGCACCACGTGTAACAAAGGGCAAAGGAAAGGGGAAGGCCAGTACCTCCCGTGCCGATGAGGTGACTATCACTCGGCACACTCCTCAATTCTATGGGATTCGACTTCCTACTCCGGACTCCCGCGAACGTTGGGAGCAACTTTGTGCCATTCCTCACCGGCAATGCCGGTATATTTGCTCGGAAACTATCGAGGCCATGGGAATAGCCGAAGACATTTGGTCTTTGGCGGATAGAGGCGGATGGCGGCGAGTAATCACTGGGGGATGGTTAGCATACCGAGGGCTCACTCTTGAGTTCCTCTCCACATTCCAGCTCATCAAGTCCAACGGAGCTCCATCAAGAATCTCTTTCCAACTCGGGAATGAGCCCCGAGAGCTAACTATTGATGAGTTGGACGAGATTTTGGGTTGCCCCCAAGGAGGAGCATACGCCGGTGGGTTAGAGTTCAATCCCACCCGTATGTGGGAACGATGTCACTTTCGAGGCGTGGAGGAGATTGCAGGCTATGACTCCCGGCGATCAAAGGCAGCGTCATTGCGCAACCCGGTTATCCGCCTTACCCAACGGGCCTTCGGGTTCACTTTCCTTGGTCGGGAGAATGTGGGCTTTTGTCGGTCGAATGAGCTCTTACTCATTCAAGGCGCCCTCACCAACATCTCCTTATCTCTTGGGTGTCTTTTGGCCGACCAATTCGAATCTCAAGCTCACACAAGAGGGGGCAAAATATGCATTGGAGGCATGATCACCCCTATAGCGACACATCTTGGGGTGGCTATTCAAGAAGACCCCATCTCCCGTGACATCCTCCTCGACCAACGTTGCCTAGTGCAACAACACTTTCTCGCCTCCGGGAGACGGCTTTTGTGGATCCTCAAGGGCGACAACGGCAATGTGTACTTCCCATTGCCCAATCCGGCCCTTACCACCATCATGGGCCCCGGGGAGGCCGCTAACCTAGGCATGCATCAGCCCGCCCACTTTGCCGCCACCATTGCTCACCTCCAAGACGCACATGCACAACAACACGCCCCCGAGGGCGAGGAGGACGAGCAAGCATATGAACCAGGTGGTGAGATACCTCAACCACCCCCGGCGTATCCAGGAGGGGGTGTCGGATTTGAGGATAGGATGATGGGCCGCTTTGACTCCTTCCAAGCCGCAAACATGGCCCGCTTTGATGCAATCCAAGAAGAGCAAAGAAGGCAATATGAAGCCTTTTTGCAATACCAAGAGGATGAGCGGCGCCGCTATGAAGAGCACATGCGCCACTTCCATGCCTTCCATGGCCCCTTCCCGCCACCGTAGTCGTGCCCGTACCATTGTGAGTCCGAGCCAACTTATCCTTCTCTTTTCCTCCATCCTTATTTCCACTTTGTGTGAAATAAGTTTGGGGGGAGGGGGAAGATGGATTAGTTGTCTCGTTTATCTTGTGTTTTTGCATGTTGTGTTTTTGTTATGTTTTGAATAATTGAAAGACTTTTTTGATGTTTTGATTTTTGTTGGGATAATTGTAACAAATTTTGTGAGGATGATTTGTTTGTTATTGGGCTTATGATATGATTGTGTTTTTGAAAAGAAATTGTTATGTATCACTTGTTGATTTTGCATGAAGAGTTTGAACTTGTGATGATGAGCTAAATGTTGCACCTCCAAGAACTTGAAAAAGAAATGAGCTTGTGAGAATTGAGCCTTTGATTGTCATACATTTACAATCTCATTTTGTTCTTGAGTGTAAATCATTTGAGCATGTGTGTTGATCTCTAGAACTTGCCATGAGTCCTCTCTTGAAAATAAAAGTAGATGTGTTGTTAATATTGAAGTGATTTAAGGCCATCTTTGTTAGCCACTTAACTCAAATTGTGTCCAAATTCTCATATGATCCTAGTTTACCCCTTTTGTGCCTTGTAGCCTTTCTTTGAATAACCAATAATAAAGGGGTAGAACCTAGAGTGTTGGTGGTTGCTTTGATGAAGAAAAGTTTGGGAAATGATTGAAAGTGCTTATCAAGCTTTGATTAAGTGAAAATCACTAGTCCCCTATGAGCTCAAAATGAAAAAGAAATGAAAATGAATGTGAATAAAAGAGCATAAAGGGGAGTGATTTGCCTTTTGAATCATGGCCATGATAGATATCACTAAGGATGAAATGCAGGGATTGTGGTTTATGTTTGATAAGAGAAATAGTGAAGTCGATTTGTTCATTATGATTATTTGATCGTGGGATGAGTCACTTTGCCTAAAAACTACTCACCTTACCAAAGAACCCTCATTACAACCCAAGGAAAGCCCTTTTTGATCTTTATTTATAACACATTGAAGTATAAAGAGTTAGGATAAATGGCAAGCTTATGGTAGATTGCATGCATTGTTTCAAGTTGAGTGCAAACACGTCCATTCTAAACACTTGAGAGTTGAGTGCACCATTGAAACATCCACCTTGTGAGGATTCAAGCTTGGAGGCTATAATGTTGAACTTACTATCACTTGTGACTTCTTGAAATGCATATCTACTTGTGATACACTAGTGAAATATTTTGAAAAAATTGAAGCCCTTGAAATGACATCAATTCATGCTTACATGTTTGTTTACTTTTATTTCTTTCTTTTTGTCGTTTGGGGACAAACAACGCTTTAAGTTTGGAGGGTTGACAAACATGGATTTCATACCTCAATATCACACGAATTGTTGTCATTTTTCCCCATGAATTGATTGCATATATGTGTTTGTATCCCAATTTTGAGTATTTATGAAGTTTTGATTGCTTGGTATAGTTTTTGAGTATTTTCAGGGCAAATCAAGAGTTGATTGGAGAATTGTGAGAGCATAGGATTGAAGTACGTCTCGAGAGGAATCCATGAGCGTGAACGGCGCCCGAATCGGAGCTCGGACGAGGGAGAACGGGGCCGACAAAGTCAGCCGCGCACAGAGGCCCGTAATCTATGACCCGTAATCTACCGCTCTAGTCGTCCGGGAGGGGGCTAGAACTAGTTGGGAGATCACTCTAGATAATTAGGATTGTCAAGATTAATATTGAGCTATAATTGAAGTCTTTTACTTAATCATCGATGCCTAGTCCCTAAATCGCCTTAATCATCTTATTAATCCACTTGCTTATTTGGTTTTATTTGTCTTTGCACTTGTTAAGTAATTAGTAGATAATCAAACCAATCACTCCATCGTTTAGTCTAAATAGCTATAGCATAATGACTTAGGATAATCACTAGATTGAACTACTAATCCTTGTGGGATACGATCTTGCTTCCATATATTACAACTACCCGTATACTTGCGGCGTGGTGAAAATATTAGCGAACAACAGTGAATTGCCTTCTCTGAAACCGAATTGGGAATTTAGTGAAATCTGATGGACTTATAATGAGTTTGCCTTCAATTACGTGTTCCCCAAGTTGAATTGGGAAACTTCTTGCCCAATTTTTTTTCCTGAAATGAGTTTGCTTTCAATTACGTGTTCCCCAAGTTGAGTTACTATCAGCCTAGTCTCATTGCAAAGCTCATTAGATGGATCAATATTTCTGAGATGCATGATTATACATATATCCCTCTTTCAATTTAATTTATGAAGTAACGAAGTCTCAATCCATTCTCAGTAATATTCGGGCGTTCAATTAATTCTAGAACAATGGTTCTCAGGCTAAAACCGATTTTCCACTCATGATTGATTTTGGCATGCTGGAAGTTAGGCTTGTTTTCCAATACTTGAAAGTTTTTCATAACTGTTATTTGTCACTCTTTAAGAAACTCATGGAACTTTTTCTTGAATCCTATTGAGACAGATGCTTGGATTTTGTTGCTCTACATAATAAAAATATGTTATTAGATTGTATAAATTGAAAATTAATAATTTTACAAAATTATTTATTCAATAAAATTGTGGTTAGACTTACTCATTCATCAATCGCAATCATTTCAAGTGCTTCATTGCCCAATCTATCTTTTTGAATCCATAAGAGCAAAATTTTGACCACCACATTTTTATTTTGTATTTTTGGATTGATGGCATTCAAACGAATAACTTCATTATACATCAACATTTTCTATATTTAGAGTAAGTAAATCAATTGTCAAATACGTAATGAATCTTACAGCATATGATTATGAAAAGAAAACTAAATATAGCAGTGCAAAGAGCCATAATATAACGAATCCTACAACAAATAATTATGAAAGGAAAACTAAATATAGCAGTGCAAAGAGCCATACTATAATCATATGCAGTGCAAAGAGCCATAATATAATCATATGTGTCGTCTATTTCAAAGTTCCACCTCAAATTATTGAGAGCCTAATCATTCTAAATATTTCATCATATTTAAGATTAGAATAGCCATACATTGACATACCTTTACGGAGAAAGAGAGCAGAAATACCGGTACTCTAACTTGCCAACCGAGAAGAATACCGTTTTCCTCAAGAAGACTAATAAATAGATAAACTATATTAGTACATGATTTCAATTTACCAAACAAATTTATGATGCTAAAAAAAGAGGTACCTTTAGACGGAGAAAGAGAGCAGAAATACTGGTACTCCAACTTGCCAACCGAGAAACATAGTTGAGGTTAAGAATAGTTCTACCTTGATAGGATTTATATATATTTGAGTCAATCTATTATTTGTTAATAATTGTGATGTTGATCAAATACATGTTAATAATTGAATTTAATTCTAGCATATCCGAAATAGTTAGAGTTTTAATTCAATTATATATCACGTTAATATTGTTGATTCTGAAAAGAATAGTTGAGGTGATGTTGATCATAATTGAATTTAATTAATGGTTGATTAAAAATACTTTGTTGATGATAATGGATTTATCATCATGATAAATTGACAGTTCCAAATATTTCCAAGAGAATAATGGTTGTACGTAATTAATCTAATTTTCATACTGCCCAAGAAGATTAACGAGATAATAAAATCTTTGGTGATAACTTTTGTTCCATACTGCCCAACCGATGAGAAAAATAAATAGATAAACTATATTATATTAGTACATGATTTCAATTTACCAAATAAATTGATTAAAAATTTAGAAAAAATAAGAATGAATGAGAATTGAGGAAAATTGGAATGGAGTGATTACATGAAGCCACATAGGATAGGGTTTATTTTGCTTTTATATAGATAGATAGATAGATTTCATTATTTTATAGTTATTAATTACAAATGCCTTCGGCCTTGAGTTTCTTAGCCACCAATTGGACTGTCATTGTAGAATTGGTGGCGGGTTTTTTAGCCCCGTTCTTCATGTTGCTTCTGTTCTTTTCTGGTTTTGTTGTGAGTGGCAATGGGCTTCGGTCGCTCTTAGGGGAGAAGGTCAGGCCTAAGCTCCTGAAGATGCGTCCACCCATTGTCGCCCTGTCGTTTGCTGCTTTTTTTTAGCGTTTTTAGACGAATACTCTTTTTCCTTGCTTTTGATTTTTCCCACGGGGTTTTCCTTAGCAAGATTTTAATGAGGTCCGGCCCTTTAATCAGCTTTTCTATGCTTTCAGGGGTTTTTTAGGTTTTTCTTTTTTAATAAACTTTCAATTTAAAAATAGTTATTAATTACAAAAATAAAAAAACATTACTTTAATAGATCATAATTAATATTTTTCACTAAAAATTGAAAATTTTAAAAAGTTATAAACCTAATTGAATTAGTAAACCCTAATTAATTATCTTAAAGTTCTACCAAAACATAAAAAATATTACTTTAATAAATTATAATTAATATTTTTCATTAAAAATTAAAATTATAAAAAATTATAAATCTAATTGAATTAGTAAACCTTAATTAATTATCTTAAAATTCTACCAAAACATAAAAAATCAAATGTGACATCACAAAAAAGAAAAAGACAGATTCCAGTCAAAGGAAAAAGAGTTAATAGCCGGAAAATACACGAACTATCACGGATTTGCATATTGCACATCACCTTTAAAATTAGCTCCAGAATATATCATCTTTTAATTTAATTATAAATTGCACACGCGTTGACCGCCACCTTAATCAGTGTTGACGTGGTTCTCGAAATTTTCAGACATGGACTCACCAGCATTCAAATAATACGACGTCGTTTTGAGTTATATTATAACACTCAAAACAACGTCGTTTTGAGTGAGTATAAATTTATATATAAAAAAAGGAAAAAATCACGAGCGAGCTATTTCATGCAAATTAAAGATTGAATTGTTTGCAAATTTGCATGTTGGAAGGGTATCCATTTATCGATGGTGGGGCGAATTTGCTTAGTGAAGTCGGTTATTCAAAGTTCTTTGACCCATTCAATGATGGTCTTCAAATGGCCTAGGTCGCTTCTCAACGATTTGGATAGGCGTTGCAAAAATTTCATTTGGATAGGAAATACTGACTCTCGTCTAAAATTTCCTATTAAGTGGGATAGGGTTTGTAGTATTAAAGAGGAAGATGGACTTGGCATTCGTTCTTTCCGCATCATGAACAAAAGTTACTTAATGAAAATGGCGTGGAATGTTATTCGCTGGACAGATTTTGGATATGATTTGCTTCAGGGTCGTTATTTGACACGCTTTGGCTTTGCCAAGGCGAATGTGGCAGCGTCTTCGGTGTGGCTTGGTCTTAGGGATGAGATCAATGAGCTCACTGAAAGATATTATGGACTAGATTAGGATATATTTGATATATTCTAATAACACTTAATTAATTGGGAACTAGTTGGACTATTGGACCTATTAATTGGAGTAGGATTGGCTTCCTTAGTAAGACAATTCTTTGGCTTATAAGAGAAGCCAACTCTTTGGCTTACAAGGTAAGCCAATTCTTTTGGCCTATAAGTAAGAGTTCTTGGTCTTACTAGAGAGGAGCTTTTGCTTGCAAAACACTAAGAGAGCACTGTAGTTTTAATCGGAGATTTCCTAGCTGTCGAAGATTGAATCGTGCACTTGGAATTGTTCCTGCATCGAATCGACACACACGTGGATACCTTTGTAGTGGATTCAAAGCAAGAATGTATATTCCGCTGCGTATCATTAGATGATGTCAAGGATAACCAACACTCACAAACGATTCACACTCGCATATAGGCAATGGTGTTGGAACACTTTTTTGGAAAGATGATTGGCTGGGCTATAGACTTGTGGACAAATTGGGCGTTCATCACTACGTTCATGATTTCCTTTCCCAATCAGTTGCGGATTATTTTTATGATGGTGTTTGGCATTTCTCGAAAGAGTTTGTCAATACTTTTTCCTGATGTGGTTGTGGATATTCTTTTTTTACCTATGGGTGATGGTGATGATATTAGATATTGGAAGCCTGCTCTTAGTGGCCAAGTTCTTCGGCTTTGGCATTCTCGGCTAACTGCCACAAATTTCTGTGGGTCGCTTGGGGTACTTGGTTATGAGAATCGTTCATCCCCACACGTCGTTCTTTGATTTGTTGGAGAATTATTCACAACAGAATCCCGACGACGGATAGCCTTATCACTTGCGGCCTTATAACGCCAAACCACTATTTTTTTTGCTTTAACGATGCGGAGTCTCATGATCATCTTTTCTGGCTTTGTCTTGCTGTTCGTTCAGTTTGGCGGGCTCTTCTTGACTGGTTCGATTTACCTCACGGTCTTGCTTGTCCGGATATGTCCAACTTCTTTATCTTTGCTTGCACCATGAAGCTTAGCTCTCAACCGACGACATTCTGGAAAATTAGAATTTTTAGCCTTGTTTGGGGTATTTGGGATTTTCGAAACCGTTGCCGCTTCGATGGGGATAATTTCAGCAGCCGTAAACTGCTTGCTTTTGTTAGAGTGGCGTTTCTAGAGGCTGATTCCATGGGTGGCTGTCTTGGTCATATGGCAAATACTTGGAGAGTTTACACAGCCATTCGCAACCTTGCCGTTAAGACGCGCGTTGCTCCTCCACCGGAGTTCGTTAACATTTATTGGTGGCCGCCAATGGGAGCGTGGATAAAGGTAAATACAGATGGTTCTACCACAGGCTCTCCTGGGGATATTTCAGCCGGAGGAGTTTTCCGGGACTGCCACAGCTCGGTTAGAGGGTGGTGTTTCAACGTAAAATGGGGACGTGGATATGCATTCGAAGTGGAACTCTTAGCCGTAATTACCACTATTGATATTGCTCACTCGCGAGGATGCACAACACTATGGCTGGAAGCTGACTCCCTTTATGTGGTGCATTTACTTGAAGATCGTTCTCTTAGTGTCCCATGGCGTTTTAACCGTGGCTTGGAGTCGAACTCTCAGTCTTCTTCATGACATTGATTTCAAGGTAACCCACATCTTCAGAGAAGGTAATTCCATTACCGACATCATGGCGCGACCGACCATGGACGTGGGTGGTGGCCGCATGCTATTCCTGCCATTCTTGGGGTGGTTTCTAGAGATATTTGTTCTCATAGTTATGTTCGTCTGGTTCGTTAGCCTTGTTGTTTTTTTGTTTTTCTTAATAGTTGAGATTTCTTTGGTTTAGGTGATGGCTAGTCCGAAGCTCGGTTCTTTGTGATCTTAGTCTTTAAGTTGGTTTTCCTTTTGGGTTCTCTTTTTTACGAGGTCCGACCCTTAGTCGCGTCCTTGTGCTCGCGACGTTTTTTTTTTTCTTTTCATTTAATAATTAATAATAGTCTTAATTTAATAATGATATTTTTAATATATATTTTTAAAATTTAATTTGATCGAATTATATATATATATATATATATATATATATATATATATATATATATATAGGGTAGGGTTAATATAAAAACCCCTCTTAAGATGAAAACTAGGAATCAATTTAAAGCCATTGATTTAAATAAAATAGAGGACTGAGATTAAACTACAGATGCACAATTTCGATTGCATAGATGCACAGTTTCAATTGCATAGATGCACAATTTCGATTTGCTTGAGTATTTTGCATTGTTGGTTTCAATTGCATAAATTGCATATTTTTTAAGTGCACAATAAAATATAATAGATGCACAGTTTCTTTTGTTGACTAAATCCTAACTATTAGATCTAATATTTAAAAGGTCAAGATTAGGTTCCTAGTTCTCATTTTAACAGAGGTTTTTATTAGAACCTCTTCCTATATATATATATATAAGTAGTATGTTGTTTAGTTAATAAAATATTAATATTACTGGAAATAAATTGATAAGGAAATAGATGCATGCTACGTGTAGGATTTTAAATGAATAGTAATTAAGTCTATATACCTATTAATTAAAATCATGACTAAGCAAAGCTATGTATTGACCTAAAATTCCTATGCTAGGGCATGAGATAGCCCATTTACACTACGAGTTAAAGAAAAGGGACGACGAGAAGTGGTCAAAATATTAAGGGATCTTGTAACTTGTAGTGATCGAAGTGGGAAGAAAAATTGTGAGTAATTACCATAGATTACCAGAAAGCATCAAAAGGTTAAGGTGGATTATATTTTTGAAAATATGTACTCCCTCCGTCCCCAAAATAAGTTCATTTTTGGGGACGGCACGAGTTTTAAGGAAAATGGTAAAGTGTATTGATAGTGGAAAAAAATATGTTATAATTAGTATTGAGAGCGGTGAAAAGGTGAAAAAGTGTTATAATTAGTATTTGGAGTGGTGAAAAAGTGAAAAGTAAGAATAAATAAAGTATTATTAGTGGTGGGGTAGTTGTCCAAAAATAGAAAGAAAGATAGAGGATCTTATTTGGGGGACGTCCCAAAATGGAAAAAGATGAACTTATTTCAGGGACGGAGGGAGTATGAGTTATTAAGTTATGATGTTATTAAATAAAATATTTTTATGATCTCTCACTGTTTAATGCTCTTATATTAATAATTGTGGTTTTTAATGGGTCTAACACACTTATTAAAAGTTGTGCGCACTGTCTTTAAGTTAGTGGATTGATCCCCCACGAGCCTTATAGACGAAAGGAGGATTTTGGGCTCGCCCTTAATCCGATTAGATGGTGTAGCTGACGAGGGTTCGTCCCGAGATCCCATCTAGTAAATGATTGAATGAATGAATGAATGATTACTTTCCAAGGATCGCCCATAGACTACAAATGAAAGGATAAGAGTAACAGTTGTGTTACGATATGGCGCGCGCAAATGAATGAAAATATTTTGTGATTATAGAAGTTAAATGAGTTTATTTTAAAACCTTCTATAATTCACGTATATGCATGGACTATCATAAAGTGATAATTTAAAAAATGCATGACCCACTGGGTACACTGGTACTCAGCCCACAAATCTTTTTAATCAGGTCAGTAAGTTGGTAGAGATGCAAGCAACTGTGGAGGGTTGACTGCAATATTTTGAAATAACTATTATATTGGAAAGTTTGTTTTACATTTTGAGCATGTAAAATACTAGTCAAAGATTATATATATATATATATTGGGAACTTAATGAAATATCTCATTTCTAGTTTTGATAATACCAAAACTCTTTGTTCATATTGTAATAGACTATAACTTTTTTGAACTCAAGTGTTAGAGTTCATGTTTTTAGTTAGTTTGAAGACTGAAGACCACAACTGAATAAAGCTGCAAAAGACAAGTCAAAATGCATCAGTTTTGACTAAACGAGAGTCTCACTGAACTATCAATGATGACTAATGTTTTAATGCGGAGCAAATGGAATTTGCAGACTGATATTCCTGACAAGTATCAGTTGACATTCTTCATCAGACTGATACTCTGAAACCAGCATTAAATGCTCATGTAGCCGCATTAAATGCAAAGATTTTAGAGATCGTCCTTTCTTTGCAGAGAGTTCCTATTTGGTGTAACCTTTCAGAGGCACCCTATCGGATGTACTTTGAGACGCCGTTCTTCACCAAAACAGGAACCTCGAAGATTGTAGCCTCAGCCCAAGAAGTGACATTCTCTCACAACGGCAAAAATCCTGAAGATCATCTTTCCAATAGATCTATTCAAGACTTCGCCTATAAATAGAGCTCGAGGAACATTGCAATCTTCATCGATTCAAACACACAAGCTGAAACTTTGCCAAAATTGCAACTCAACCTTCAACAGCCTTCAAAAGTTTAAATCGAAGAAGAGAATCATCAAAGCTAAAATCAGTTCACTGATTACATATATTCTCTTAGGGGCCGTTTGATTTGCAGTTTAGGATTGATTAGGATTAAAATTATCTTGAGAAATTAGTGTGGATTAGTGTGGATTTATATTATTTCATGGGTGTTTGATATCATGGCTACTTAATCCTATATTATGTTTGATATCCATAGGATTATGTTGGATTATATTATCTAATATCAAAACTATCCTCACATAATTTTAAAAATATCATGTGTGTCCACCATTACTTGGGCATTTGCATCGATATGCGTGAGGAATGGTAGCAGAATTTTTATCCAACTTCTCAGTATTAAATTTATCCGAGGGGGGGTGGGCGGATTATTAGTATGGGTTAATCCCACAAAATAGCATGGAGAAGTAGGATTAAGTAGGAGTTGACCATATTAACTGCACATGATATCAAACATCACACTAATCTGTATTAATTTAATTTATCCTACCTATAAACCCATATCAAACAGGCCCTTAGTTTCTTAGGCAAATCCTTGTTATACCCAAAGCACAAGATTGATTACTTGAGAGCCTGTTCTCAGTAATCATTAATGGAAGAGATCAAACCCCCCTTTCAAACGAGAGAAAAAAGTGTTTGAGTGGCTGTTTATTACCAGGTAAACTAAACAGATCGGTTTCCTTGGCACCCGGTAAGCCAAGAAGGAGTTCGGACCAAGGGTTCTGTCGTCTCCAGAGATCTTAGCGAAGCGCTGACTGGGCACGAGTGTGCCTAAGCGTGCTAAGAGTGAAAAATCCAACCAAGAGTGGTGTTGGTAGGTTTGCTGTGCACCTCAACGCATTAGCCCAGAGTGATTGTCAGATTGATTATTTGACCGTGGAGTAGGAACGTTATTTTCGAACCACGTAAAAATTCTTGTGTCCTTTTCTGCTTTCAGTTATTTCCTATTTGCAACCTTGTTGATCTCAACTAAAACTGACTAATTGAAAAGCGCAACCCAGAGTTTTATGTGTGTCATTCTTTTCAAAGGCTAATTGAACTAAGTTTATTTTTCGCTGTCAGTGTTATCAGTCTAATTGATAAATCTACGGATAATCAGTAAGATTCATAACACTTTTCTGTTTTTGTTCAAACCCAACTGAAGCCTTATTTGAATCAAAGTTATCTAACTGATTCAGACAACTGAAGTCATCCACTGATAGTTCTATCAGTATTAGCCACTAGCCTCTATTCTTTTGAAAACTGTTAAGTTAATTTCTCTTTTCATAAATCAGTTTTCGCGAAGGATTACTCTACAGGTTTATCCTCTCCCCATACACCTGTTCAGAAACCCTTCGGGACCCCAACAATATAAGATATAGTATTATTATTTCTTTGCACACAATTTATTTATTTATTATTTATCACTTGATGGAGAGTGCATGTAGTCGGCCCCTTTTGGACGCTTGACCAAAGCCCTCATGAACATTTTGGTGCTATGACAACCTCATGAGTGAGCTGGTCGGTCAACTCCTTTTGGCTAGCTAGACTCGGTTACCTCATCATTATCTGCTTTATTGAAATTGTTATTAAATGTCCGACTGTTTAACCGCACGTATTTGTAGACTGGTTCTAAACTACCAGCGTGCTGAGCCAAACCTTCTGACTTTAATATTAAATATTACACTACTTAATTAAGTTATTATTATTATTATTATTATTATTATTATTATTATTATTATTATTATTATTATTATTATTATTATTATTATTATTCTCTTTCTTAAATCCAATCCCTAGTCATATCTCGGCATTCGTGCCTGGAATCGGGGCGTGAGAATTTTGCAACTAAATACCTCTGTGATTCTTTAATTGCAAAACTGACCCTCCGCATTATAAATGCGACCTTCCCTTTGATGAATACACGACTTTTGCACGAATTAAACCAACAAAAGTAAATAAGTATTATTGCCCTTCTTTCACAATTTAGTATTCATATTTTCATTTTAGTCTGTCATTCAATTTAATATTTCTTTCTATTTTTGGTAAAATTACACCACATGACCCTATAAAATTGTGGATCCCTTTACGCTATTATAATCACTTTATACCTCATAATTAAACTCTAGTTAACAATCTTAAAATTATAATAAAACATGAGAAATTAATTTGAAGAAAAATATACTAATTAGAAACCAGAAAAAAAAATGGGATGTGAAATGACACACTAAAAATGAGATCGAATATATATTCAAACAAAAAATGAGATCGAATATTTGAGGTGACCTAGAACATTACATAATCGAGAGACTAACTAATCTCCATTGACAATTTTTGTTAAAAAAAAAAAAAAAAAAAACCCTTCTCAGAACAGAAGATTTGTGGGTTGGCAATAAACCTTTTTTTTTTTTTATACAATTTTATACTTTTCACAACGTTATAACCCTGTAGACTATATATATATATATACACACACATTAAAAAACAAAGCAATAAACGATAACCCTGTAGCTCACCTTCTCCAAATACTCTACTTGACAGCTCTTACACGTACACACAACTCAAGTTTTGCAGCAGAAATGGAGGAATTCACTCTCTTCTTCACCATACTCGTAATTCTTGTGTTGCTGCTCCTCATTCAACACAAAAAGAAACAAAGGCAAAACCGGCCTCCAAGCCCTCCTTCACTCCCACTAATTGGTCATCTCCACCTACTCAAAGATCCCATGACTCAAACCCTACAGTCCCTCTCCGCCAAATACGGCGACGTTTTATCCCTCAAGTTCGGCGTCCGCGACGTCCTCGTCATCACCTCCCCCGCTGCAGTGGATGAATGCTTCACCACCAACGACATCGTTTTCGCCAACCGCCCCTCCACTCTCTCCACCAAGCACTTCAGCTACAACAACACCACCATCAGCATCGCCCCCTACGGCGACCACTGGCGCAACCTCCGCCGCCTCGCCGCCCTCGAGATCTTCTCCCCCGCCCGCATCGCCGCCTTCACCGCCACCAGGAGGACGGAGCTCTTGCTCCTCATGAGTGATCTTGCCCGCAACAGCGGCGGAGGAACGTCCCCGGTGGACTTGAAGTCCAAGTTCATCGAGCTCGCCTTCAATGTGTTGTCTATGACGATCGCCGGGAAGAGATACTACGGCGAGAATGTCGGCGACGCAGAGGAGGCGAGAAGGGTGAGGTTCACAATGAGGGAGATGCTCGAGCACAGTGGGAATACGAATTTGGCAGACCTTCTGCCGTTTCTGCAATGGTTTGATTTCCAAGGGTTGGAGAAGAAGTTCGCCGATTTGATGGAGAAGCTTGATAAGTTTATGCAGGAGTTGGTCGACGAGCGCCGGGAATCGGCCTCGTCGCACACCATGATCGATCACTTGCTGTCGCTACAACAAGAGGAGCCCGAGTATTACACAGATGAGCTCATCAAAGGAATTATACTGGTCAGTGCTTGTGTTTATCATAATTAAATAAGTATTACCGTGCATAATTATATTGTAACATATGGAACAGGTGCTGCTAGTAGCAGGCACTGACACAATGTCGATAAGCATGGAGTGGGCAATGGCACTGCTGCTAAACCACCCGGAAAGCATGGAGAAGGTAAGAGGTGAGATAGAGGCGAATGTGCCACATGATCGCCTCCTGGACGAGCAGGATCTGCCGAAGCTGGGGTACCTGCACAATGTGATCACAGAGACTCTACGGCTGTATCCGCCTGTGCCTTTTCTGGTACCTCACCAGTCCTCTGAGGACTGCAAAGTTGCTGGCTACGACATATCAAAGGGGACGATGCTCCTAGTCAATTTGTGGGCCATCCACAGGGATCCGAGGCTTTGGGATGAGCCAGAAAAGTTCAAGCCAGAAAGGCACGAGGCGCGTAGAGAGGGGGAGTTCATGCTCCCGTTTGGAGCTGGGAGGCGTAAGTGCCCGGGTGGAGGTGTCGCCACCAGGGTGCTCGGCTTGGCCCTGGGGACGATGATTCAGGCGTTCGACTGGGAGAGAGTGAGCGACGAGATGGTGGACATGGCTCATGGCACAGGGTTTAGTATACCTAAGGCCAAGCCCCTTGAGGCTCTATGCAAACCAAGGGAGGATATCATCAAGCTTTTCTGTTAGGCCTTGAATTTTTTTTAATCATCACTTCATTTCTTTCTTCATTGGTTGCAATAATTAAGCTGTTGTTTTTGGAGACTGGTGTATGGCTTCAAATTATTTGGGTGTTTCACAAAATAAACTTCTAAACAATTGTTTGGTTTGAAAGATTAGATGAAATTAGATTAGATTAATCTTATAATATCTTGTTCGGTTGGGTGGATACGACCCGGTATTTAATCTCAAGATAATGCCACGCAGAAATAGTCTTGACTTACCCCATGTCACTAAATTAATCTTGGATCAACTCAATCTCGAGTAATCTGGGCCCACTTTAATCTCAACAACCAACAATCATTCTACAAAAGTAATTTTACTATAGTTTATTATTTCTATAGTATACATTTCCAATTTCAGTTTTTTTAATTTTGTCGCTGTAATTTACAATTTTGCCCCTACTTTATAAGCTCAACGTTCAAATATATATTTTTATAATTTATAAACTTTTGAGACATTATATTTTATAAGTTCTTAAAATATCTTATACGTTAGAGTTACAGATAATCTCTTGAATTAAGGATTTGATTCCGAGAAATATCAAATTACAAATAATGAAGAGATGTGGCTTGTACTGCATGAGCAGCAGGCAAAAGTTTTTTCTTTGTTTCTTAATTATAAGTAGAAGCAAATTAATTTAATGCATTTTTATTTTGGCTGCACATGCATGACTTAGCACTAAAGATTTAGCTATAAAGATCCAACTAATATATCTGACACTTATGCTTTTATAAGTTGGGATCTGATCGCGTCTGGATTAACAAGCAAATGATTTGTTCTTTTTTTTTTTGTTTTGTTTTGTTTTTTTTTCGAGAAGTAATCGATGGTTATTTAATGAAATAATATTCATAAACGGTTTACCTCTGAAGAAATCCATGTTAGCGTAACATGAAATCGACCATTACTGACCAACAAAAGGATCCGCTCATGAACATGAACAGATTGACAATTTTTTGTCACTAGGACAATATTAGTTTACATCCCAACATTTGATCGTTTTTTTTTTAATTTCAATAATATCCTAATGTTCAATAACTAGCGTTTAAATTTTTACAATTATATTACACGCCAATGGATATTAATTTCTGGCTCCTAAAATCCCACATGGCATGTCGGTGCTTTGAACCCACATGAGATTATGTATTTAAATTTAGATTGCCTATATACTGTCTACATATTGAAAAATTGGATGTCAGTCTATTAAAATTAAATAAATTTAGATTGCCTACTGTCTACATATTGAAAAATTTGATGTCAGTCTATTAAAATTTAATGTTGGGCCATCGTTGAAAAAATCTAAAGAAAAATAAACTGAAATTGCCATTTTAATAATTGTATAATAATTATTATTTTATTTCTATATTTTCATGGTCCCATGTGAATTAATGAGAGATTTTATTTTTATGCAATTCTACATTTATTTTCTTTAATAATAATTTATTATTTTATTTCTATATTTTCAATAATAATTATCTCTCCCTACATGGAAATATTATACTAAATGATAAAATTTTCTTTATTTATTTATTTCTCTTCTTTTATTCACTATTTTGCTAAAAACAAGTACTTTGGTTAATTATAAAATAATCCCTCTGTCCACGAAAGAACTTCATATTTTTCCTTTTCGGGACGTCCATAAAAGAACTTCCTACCTATTTTTGGACTATACACTACTTACTTTTCACCACTCCCAATATTAATTAAAATACTTTTTCACCATTCTCAAAACATTTAACAACATTATCTTCACTCTCAATGCACTCAACACATTTTTCTTAAAACTCGTGTAACTCCCTTCTAGGAAATTCTTTCGTAGACGGAGAGAGTATTCAATATACATATCAAATTAAAGATTGTGACAAGAATATTAATTTGATATAGTATAATTTATAAATAATAGATTTTAAATAAGAAAGTTATGTATGTCAGAAGTTTTAAAATAAAATATTCTTCTCTCTTCTCTCTTCTCTTTCTCTGTAATTTAACACAGGTAATTATTTGATTTATGAAATTTTTTTATGGAGTATTTTAGAATGAAAAACACAACTTCATTATATCCATCTTATTTTGAATCTCATGTTGATTTTCATTTATTTTTCGTTGTGTTTTGACTTACAATGGTATGATTTACGATTCTTATTTTGTTTTTAATTATATTTGTGAATTGATGATTTGTTTTGATGTAAGACGATTTAATTTAGTTTATTTTTTTAAATCACTTCTGGGGAAAAAAAGTTATTAGGCGGGTTTGGCCCAACCGTCCAGTTTGTTCTACCCAGAATAATTTGAAAGCTCTGTGGGCCAGGCTGGCCCGACCCCGCCTACTTGATAGCTCTAACCACAACCAATGATTCTAAAAAATAAAAACTACTTAAGTAGTATAAAATTACTTTTATAATTTCTACTAATAAATTATACTCTCTTTGTTCCTGAAAAGTTTGCCCCAACGAAAATGACATAAGTTTTAACAAAAGATGGTAAAAAGTTATTTGATGATGGAGTCATGTACAAAAATTAGAGCATCGGCAACGACTTACTCGAGTGCCTACTCGAGTAAGGCGTTGCCTTCGAGTAGGTGCGTTGCGGGGGGGCGGTACTCGAGCAATACTCGAGTCTTCGAGTATGCTCGAAGGGGGGGAGATGGAAGGCGCGTGCAATGCACGCGCCCTAATTAAAAAAAATAGAGAAATTCGAATTTAAATTCGAATTTTGACTGCTTTGCCTCGATATTTGTGCTTTGACCGACCGTTTCTAATTTTTTTTTCTTCTCCTCTTTAAAAAACCCCATCTTCTCCATTTTTCTTCACACCTCTTCTTCTCCAATTTTCTTCTCCTCCATTTCTCTTCAAGAATTTTCTTCCTTCATGGATCCACACAACCCTTTCTACTATCCAAATTGGTGCCCCGATCTCTCCTTCGATTACCATCCCGATATGGGAGGAATCAACTTGGAGGAGACCCCGCCCGAGGAGGAATCGGTCAGTGCACAGCAGAGTGCCTCCCAACCAAAGAAGGGCGGTCGGAGGAAGGAAATGGCTTGGGATGGCAACAGGCCGGATCTGGATCGGGTCTGGCCAATACCAGATCCAGATCCGTTTTCATATACTAGATCCAGATCCGTGGATCTGAAAATTTTGGATCCAAATCCAGATCCGTCAGATCCGCGGGTCCACGGGTCCAGATCCATGGATCTACTATTTTTAAATTAAATTAAAAAAAATCATAAAATCAACAACATCTAATTTCCATCATGAAAAATATAACACAAAATTCTTTTATCTAATTACTTTTAGTTTTTATTCTTTTGAATATAATTTATTTATTATTTTTAATTTAATTAATATTATTAGTAAACTAAATATAAAATATAAAATATATATATATGGATCCACGGGTCGGATTGGGCCGGATCCGGATCTAAAATTTCAAGATCCAGATCCAGATCCGTTTTCAAAACTGAGATCCAGATCCAGATCCGTCGGGTCCAAAAAATTGAGATCCAAATCCGTAAAAAGGGATGTGGATCCACGGATCTGGACCGGGTCCAAGATCCACTGCCATCCCTAGAAATGGCCACCAAAATCAAGCACGATAAGGAAGGAAGGATCCGTCATACTTACCTTCCCGAGCATACGGATCTCATCGTCCAAATTTGGGCGGAGGAGACCAACGATGCCATCCGTGGCACGGATCAGAAGGGGGAGGCGTATTGGGGCCGGATCCGCGCACGTGTGAACCCCATCCTCGGCGTCGACCTTAAGATCCGGCAACTTCAAGGCCACTGGGCTCGAGTAGCGGCGGATGTGCGTCTCTGGGAAGCTATTTGGGTGGAGACGCGCAACAATTGGCCCTCCGGTCATTCGGATGATATGCTTCGTGACAAGGCCCAAATCCTCTTCAAGGCTCGAAGCCCACAGAAGGCCGTATTCAATTTTTGGAACCCGTGGAAAGTTCTCCGGAACAATCCCAAGTTCATGTTGATGTACCTCCTTGGAGACGTGCATGCCTCCAAGAGGACAAAGACTACGGAAGAGGGCGGCTTCACCACTTCGGCGTCGGGCGAGGAGATCTCTTCTTCCCGGCCCATTGGCAACAAGGCGGCGAAGGCGGCAAAGGGGAAAGGGAAGGCATCAGCGTCGCATACGAGCTCGGATCCTCCACCGGAAATAGTGGAGAGGTTGGACAGGTCCGACCAGCAGATGAGGGCATTCACCGCCCAGTACCAGCGGAGGAACGATATCAAGGAGAGGGAGCTCGATATGCAGCTCCTGAACGCGGATACGACGCACAAAGGGCATTGCACGCGTCCATGGTCGCCGACGTGCTCAGGCTTCGTGGTGTAGACTAGGATTTTAATTATGTAATTTTAATGATGGTTTTTTATGATGTTTTAGGTGTTTTTAATTTTTATGTAATTTTTTTTTAAGTTTTAGGTGTTTTAAAATTTTATGTTTAATGGCGTATTTAACTATTAGAAAAATATGTTATTTAAATTATGCAATTAAATTTAAATGAAAAACATAAAAATCAAAACTAATGTTATCAAGTAACCCCAATGCAGCACTACCTACTCAATAACACAACCACTATCAAGTAACCCCATTGCGGATGCTCTTATACTCCTATTTGATAAGGATTGTAATTGTAAAGTTGATAGTGTGATTATGTACAAAAATAGAAAATAAGTAGATCGTAATAAATATTTTGGAGACATCCCTAAAAAAATAGAACAAATTAATCTTTTGGAGAGGGAACGAGTACTAACATAAAGTGATATCCATCACATTTCGACGGGTACAAACTAGTTAATTATATACTATGATCGCCGGTTAAATATGACATGCAGCATATCTGGCAAATCATCTTCTTGATTACTTAGCTTATTACATCCTTAAATTTAAAGCATAAAATTTCCTTCATGTATGCCAGGACGGCACAGTTTGACTGCATCAGCTGGCTACAAACAAATGGACTGATGAAGCAAGCACCTCACCAATAACATCCATAATATATTCCTTTGCCCTTATAATATATATCCTGCAACATTATTTAATTTAATGATATATATGTTGCCGCCTAAGCATACTAGTCAAAAGGTACACTTATTAAATATAATTTCTCAAAAAACTTGGATTATAAAAGATGATACAAAGTCCATACACATACATCACACAGTAGCTCATCATCTTCATGGAAATTACAACCGTAAAACAGCGATCATTCAGTGTGTTCTCCGAAACGAACATGAAGGTGAACATCATCAACAAATTCTTCACATTGATTTTGTTTGTAAATATGTTCCTAATTATACGAAATTTTGTAGGAAGAAGCGACAGAATTGGCGTTGGTTTCGAATGGCTGCGTGGATTATAAAGGGAGGATTGCAAGTAAACAAGCTACTGGAGGATGGAAAGCCTCCCCATTCATAATAGGTTCTTGCCATGAACTGTTTAATTTTCTTTCAAAAATCACCTAATGATATGATCATAATAAAGTATGTACATTTCATGCAGTGAATGAGGTTGCAGAGAGACTGGCATTCTTTGCAGTTGCTGTGAACATGGTGGCTTATCTAGTGAGAGAGATGCATCAGCCATTCCCAGATGCAGCCACTCATGTCACTGATTGGATCGGAGCTGCATACGTTCTGACGCTGCTCGGAGCTTTCCTCGCAGACGCCTATCTAGGCCGTTTCAGGACCATCATCATCTTCTCCGGTATCTATGCAGTGGTAAGAATTTATTTATTAGAGTAATTGTTTTGCACATTTGTTCACTCTGTTTTGATTGTTGAATATTAGGGAATGGTGATGTTAACACTCTCAGCATCCATAGACAGCCTGAGGCCGCCTCGGTGCAGCCAGAGACCATGCGTTCCATCAACGAGGAGGCAGACGGCGTTCCTGTACTGCTCGCTGGCGCTCATAGCCGTGGGCACGGGGGGCATCAAGCCGTGCGTGTCCTCATTCGGGGCGGATCAGTTTGATGAATCCGACAGCAACGAAGCCCAGAAGAAGTACGCCTTCTTCAACTGGTTCTTCTTCGCCATCAACATGGGAGCACTTGTGGGGATCACGCTCATGGTGTACATACAAGATGAGTTTGGATGGATTTGGGGATTCGGAGTCCCCACCGCAGCCATGATCATCTCCATGCTCATCTTGGCCGCCGGATTCATGAAATATCGATACCAGAAGCCCATGGGCAGCGCCTTCACCAGATTCCTGCAAGTTATGCTGGTTGCACTTAGAAATCATGTTAGAGGAGTTGGTGTCGTGGAGGCTCATCATCTTTACGAGGTTAAGACCAAAGAATCCGACATTTTTGGTGCACGGAAGCTCGATCACACCAAACAGTATAGGTCTGTAATATTTCATCCAGTTTGTTTGTGCTATGTGTTATGTATTTGCGTTTCGAAGTTTCAAAACGATTCTTGCATTTGTGTTGATCAGCTTCTTGGACAAAGCTGCTGTCATAACGGAACAGGATTGCGACACGAGGAACCGGTGGAGAATCTGCAGTGTGACGCAAGTTGAGGAGTTCAAATCCTTTGTGAGAATCCTTCCCATTTGGGCTTCAACCATAGCTTTAGCGATCTCCTTCGCGCAGCTCTCCACCTACTTCATCATCCAGGCCGGCACCACCGACCGGAGAATCGGCACGATCGAGATTCCGGCGAGCTCGAGCCCCGTCTTCGCCGTCCTCAACGCCCTGCTGGTGGTCCCCCTGTACGAGAAGCTGGTGGTCCCGTTTCTCCGGTCCAAGACGGGTCACCCGAGGGGCATAACGTCGCTGCAGCGGATGGGGATCGGCCTCTTCGTCTCCATCTTCGCCATGATCTCGGAGGCGCTGGTGGAGAAGAAGCGGAGGGATGAGTCGCCCGAGAAGTTGAGCGTTTTCTGGCTTTTCCCGCAGTTCTTTCTCATCGGGTTGGCGGAGGTGTTCACGTACGTGGGGCAGCTGGAGTTCTTCTACGACGAGGCGACGGACGGGACGAGGAGCATAAGCAGCGCCATGTTCTTGAGCGAGATCGGGATCGGGAGCTGGCTCAGCACCGCCATTGTTAAGATCATCGAGGGAGCTACGGGCGGGGTCACCAAGGGCTGGCTCCGGAATGATTTGAACAAGAGCCGCCTCGATTATTTCTACTGGACTCTCGCCGGGATCAGTGCCGCCAACTTCTTGGTGTATGTGTGCGTTGCGCAGCGGTATAAGGGGAGGAACGGTGGCCGGAGCAGCGTCGCGGCGGTTGAGTTGGTCCCAAATGGAGATGACCATGATAAGGCCGAGTTTCGCAGCGTGGCCATCTGAATGGAATCTCTCACATTTCCTTCTTTTAGTTTACTAAACTAGTTTTCAAATATTTCTTCAATTCTTTGCTGCAAAGTTAATTGTGCTAGTATTGCTGTAAAATCTCAACTTTTTATATCAAACCCACAAAGTCACATTATTTCTAGAAATTTGATGCATCCTTGATTTCGGATCTAGAAATAGAAGTAGATGGTATCTTTAAGGAACTCACACTATAAAAATATCTACGAACAACGATAACGACATATATATTTCGACTCTAAATCTAATCGCTAGCAAATTTAACAATGGACAATATAATGTCCACTGTTGAGCTAGCTTTGCGATTTTGGTAAGACCTATATAGAAAAATGTCACTAACGTAGATAATTTTGATTGATTGATTAATTCCCAACGCTTTAATTTTGATTGATAATTCTTCTCTATGACAAAATTGATTTTTCTTCAATATTCGAATGAATTTGGGTTTACAAGCTTTTCTTATGAATGGGGGTTGCATTCTGTTTTGTTTATGTTTTAGTTTGTTTGTTATATAAATAAAGAGTACTTATTCCTTGTGCAAAGCAAAATAACAAAAATATTATAGACTAGAAGAGATACAAAGCTTTCGAATAAAGACACCAATCTTTTATAAAGCCGTTATTTCATTCATAGAGACATCAATCTTTGTAGTTCTTGTGTAACAATTTTCAAATCATTCAAGAAAAGTAAATACGAATAAAATAATTATATGTGATCGGCACTTGATTATATAGGCGTCGGTCTAAATTTTATACTATTATTGTGGACTATGTCTAATCTATAAAAGAGATGAGAAAGAATCTTGTTAACTCCCAAATTGATATGCACGTTCACTCTACAATGTCAAGTAAACTCTTAATTTAACTTTAATACGTGCCTAATTATCTCTTAGTTCGGATATTGATCTTGTCTGAATAAAAGATTTAAATTCAAGAATTCCAACAAACTAAGAACGAGATTGCTAAAAAGCAATTTGCATTTTATACACATTTATAGGCCCATTCTAGTCTTACAAATATGTGGGTGTTACATGCGATGGATATTAATTATTGTAATAATTATATTTATACATTCAAATGTGTTTAGGTAATTAATGAGTAATGTTATACAAGTTTGATTAAGATGAGTAATAAAATTACTATGTTTTAATTTTATTTGGGACGGGTACAAATACACATGGGTGTAGATGATTGACCATAGTAGCCGCATCGATGTCATACTCAACCATATTCAACGATTTCAAATAGCACAATCCTATCCAAATGTAAAACTATTTTTATAGTATCTACTTATAAATTATAATGTAAATTGATATCCCATCGAAACACAATAAGTTACGTACAAGCTACTTCCACGATTGGCTTCATTTCATCATTTGCCTTAACTTCATCCTGTGTCACATTGTTATTAGTTGTGAAGTAATAAGGTACACATCATCTTCCTTAACTCCATCCTTTGTCACATTGTTCTTAGAGCATCTCCAACCCTTGGCGCTTAGGGGTGACGCTAATTGTTGGTCCCCATCTTAGCGCCACCCCTCTCAAGTGTATTGGCGCTTAAGTGACACTAAAATCCCCATTTCCAATTAATCTCATTTTTTACTCTTTTAATTTAAATTTCAACATTTCATTTAAATTAAACATTCAACATTTCATTAATTAAAATAAAATAAAGATTACATAAATTTAAATAATTAAAATAAAATAAAAATTACATAAATTTAAATCAATCTTTTGTGCCTCATCACGTCCTGGAGCATGCTATTGTGCAATGCCAATTGAGCCTCAGACATACCCGAAGTGTCTGTGTTGAGAATTTTGTAATCGAGCTCCTCCCTTCATACTTCGGCTTCTCGCAGCCTCGCCTCGACTTCTTTAGCTCGCACGTCGACTTTTTTGAATTTTGCCTCGGCGATAGAACTAGTTTGAATGGCATGTTCCTTCATGCTCTCGGCGACGTGTTCAAGTGCCATATAGTACGCTGACTTGTCCGACGATGATTCCTCATTCTTTCCTTTTTCTTTGTCGCGCTTCGCCACCTTCTGGCCTTAGGTTCGCGTCGTGATGCTCGGCTCCGAAGATGTTGTAGCGGCCGCTCCGTCGGATCCCTTCGACTTCTTGGAGGAATGAACATCCTCACCTTGAGATGCGAAGTTTTGACATTCACGCAAAATGTGCTAACATTTGAGGTACTTGAATCGAGCTCTATGGTTGGACTCGTAGATTTCTTGTGCGGCTTCACTGATTTGGTCGTCGCTCATCTCGCTTCCCCAGTTGCCTTTGCACTTGTCCTATATCGCTTATCGCCTCCCAAGCTTTAACACTCTTTTGAACTCGTTGAAAGTGTGATTTGATAAGCCGCAGCTCACGATAAATAAGTCCCGGTGACCTTCTCGCGTTGTATTTTTCCGTGATGCTACCCCAAGATTCAATAGCCCTTTGAGCATCTCCCACTATGGAGTTGTGGGTAGCCTCCACCCACAACATGCATATGAGCTTCGACTCGGTGGAGGTGTAGCCACTACGGGATCCCTTTGTAGCCTTCGGCTTCACTTCGTCGGCAACAGGGGTGGGTTCGCCGGGAGTGAAACGTTGCCCACCTCTAATGCGTTGGACGCTTGGAAGAAAGGAGTGAACCCCATCATCGGGTTGGTAGTCGGAAAGGCCGCGTCTTAAGAATACTTCTTGAAAAAATCATCAAAACTTTCCTCCATTGCTTGAAATTGAGATGAAATTTAGAGAGAGTGTAGAGAAATTGTAGAGAGATTGTAGAATATCTGAAAAACAAGAAGAGAAAGGGTAGTATTTATAGAAGAAAAATTAGTGGAAAAAAAAGAAAGCTGCAACCGTCAAAAGAAGAAAAAAGAAAAAAAAAATTACGGTTTGAACAATAACAGATGTAATTCAGATTTTTTTTAAAAAAAATTAACGCGTGTGAAACACGCGCCTTCTTCTCTCTTCTTCATGCTGAGGCACGAAGCATGATGCCACCCTCGAGCCAAGGAGGCACTCCAGCCCGCCACCCCTCCATTGGTGTCGACTCAAGCTGGCACTCCAAGCTCGGGCTGGAGATGCTCTTAGCTGTGAAGTAGTAATAAGCGTACACAAAGAACTGCACCACGGAAAACGCTCCTTCAATTCCATTTTCAATTATCCAAATTTTAATATATACTGTTGGAAATATGGTTTTATGCCAAATCTGAAAATTATTATTTAATTAAATATTTATTATTTAATTAAAATAATAATTGGATGTTAATCTACATCTCGAGTAGATCAACGTGATATACTTGAAGTCTCAAAACCGATTTCCGGTGAGTGAGATATTGTATGTCAAAGTTTGGATGTTGAAGAGGGAAAATCAGTTTCAACTTCTGCGTTCAACGATTGCGGCCACCTACCGCAGCCGCCGGAATTGACTGTTTCAACTTCTGCGTTCAACGATTGCGGCCACCTACCGCAGCCGCCGGAGTTGACTGCCGATCCGTTCACACTCGGTTTAACACCTATAAATATGGGTGTGTGGTGAGCTTTAGAATTCACTCTGAAAACTCACAACTCACAACTCACAAAATAGTCTGCATTCTGCATTCCACCTCTAGCTCAGTTTTCGATCCTTATTCAGTTCGCCGGAGCTCGCCGGATTGTGGTGCTACATCCGCCGAGACGAAGTCGTTTTACCTTTGGGGAAGATACGCCAAACCGAAGAGCACTACCGGGGCGATAATCTTCTTGCGGGAAGAGATTCATCTCGACTCGACTTAGTTTATACGTATAATTTATTTATACAGTATATTTCAGTTGTATACAATTATTTGAGTTGTAATTTCTCAAATTATTTTCTTTGTAATATTTTCAATTATTTTGAGTTGTAATATCTCAAAATATTTATTTTGTAATATCTCGATCGTGTACCCGGTTCTAACAATCGCAAGAAGATTATTTCTCTGCCGTTGATACACGTTCGAGAAATGGCTCACACCGACGTCAATATGGACGGCGCCACCACCTCTGCAACCATCGGTTCAACCACGTCGTCAATGTTTTCCTCGTTTGCATCAATGGGCGCTTCAACGTCAACCATGGCCCCATTGCAAACATCCAGAACTATTGGTCTTGCTGAGAAACCATCAACGTTCTCGGGCAAGAATTTTAAATATTGGCAAGAAAAGATGCTATTCTACCTCACAACCGTGGGGTTTGCCGGATTCTTGATGGAGGATAAACCTCCAACCCCGAGTGAAGGGGAGACGAGCCAAGAAATTCTTGCCGGATATTTGAACTGGTGCCGCGGCGACTACTTGTGCCGTAACACCGTTCTCATGTCTCTGGACGAACGGCTCTACCGTGTTTTCAAGGTTCATGAAACCGCGAAACAATTGTGGGAGGCCCTTGATTTGAAATATCAAGTGGACAAGGCAAATACTACCAAGTATATTGTCGCCAAATGGTTGGAATACAAAATGGTCGACTCCCGGCCATTGATGGACCAAGTGGAAGAATTCCAAAATCTTTCACATGAGGTTCAAGCCGAAGGGATGCCCTTGGCGGATGCATTGCTCGTTGCAATCATCATAGAGAAATTACCTCCTAGTTGGAGGAAATTTCAAAACCTTTTGAAGCATGAGCGCTCGGAGATGTCCGTGCCGATATTAATATCCAAGCTTCAAATGGAGGATCACGTGAGAAGTCGTGATCAAAAGGGAAAAGCTCCGATGGAGGCAAAGGCCAATCTCACCGAGAAAGGCGGTCCCTCCAATAAACGTGGTCGCCCTAACCCTAATAATAAGGGTAAAGGGAAACAAGGCGGTAGTCAACCATCAAAGTTTGATGGTGTATGTTTTAATTGTGACAAACAAGGTCACATGGCTAAAGATTGCCGCAAGCCGAAGCGGAAGAAGGCAAAGAGCAACGTGAACAACGTCGAGAAGGACTTCGACGATTGGAACCACGATGACTTTGCTGCCATGATCTCCGAGGTGAATCATGTGGACAACCCGAACGCTTGGTTCGTGGATACCGGCGCTACCGTCCATATATGCATAAATCGTGAGTTGTTCCACAACTACAAGGAAGTGGAAAACAAAACGATAATGGAGGCTAGCGAGCGGACATCCCAAGTCCTTGGCATGGGAGATGTGATTCTTCAACTCACGTCGGGCGTGGAGATCACATTAAAAGACGTATTACACGTTCCAACTGTCCGAAAGAATTTAATTTCGGGCTTTAGGCTTACGAATAAGGATTTTGAATTGTTTTTCAAATCTGACTATGTTGTAATACGCAAGTGGGGAAAGTTCCTAGGGAAAGGCTATGCCTCCGAAGGACTTTTCAAACTTGGTGTAAGAGCTTGTAAGCCTGCCAAGGCTAAAATCAATAAAGATGCATCAACCTCTTCTGCTTACTTGATTGAGTGTTCTGATTTATGGCATTGTAGACTTGGACATGTTAATCTAAATGCTATAAAGAGATTAGTAAAAATGAATTTACTAAAAGTTGATGAATACAACTCACAAGAAAAATGTGAAGTTTGTATTGAAGCCAAAATGGCTAAGTTACCGTTTAAATCGGTAAAAAGGAGCACTCAACCTTTGGAACTTATTCACACCGATGTTTGTGATTTAAAGTTCGTGCAAACTAGAGGTGGCAAGAAGTACTTTATCACCTTTATAGACGATTGCACAAAGTATTGTTACCTTTACTTATTGAAAAGTAAAGATGAGGCTATTGAAGCTTTTATAAACTTCAAAAATGAAGCCGAGAATCAACTTGGATGTCGAATTAAGATGGTTCGAAGTGATAGAGGTGGAGAATATGTAGCTCCGTTTGCTGAATTATGCAACGAAAGTGGTATAATCCATCAAACGACGGCTCCTTATTCACCACAATCTAACGGCGTTGCTGAACGCAAGAATCGAACTCTTAAGGAGATGATGAATGCCTTGTTGATTAGTTCAGGATTACCCCAGAACATGTGGGGGGAAGCTGTCTTAACGGCCAACTATATCTTGAACAAGATTCCACTCAAAGGGAAAGATGTAACTCCCTATGAGCTATGGAAAGGAAGGAAACCTTCGTATAAATACCTCAAAGTGTGGGGGTGTTTAGCCAAGGTAGAAGTGCCTTTACCAAAGCAAGTTACAATAGGACCTAAAACGGTGGATTGTATCTTCATTGGTTATGCACTTAATAGCAGTGCCTATCGTTTTATAGTGCACAGATCGGAGATACCTGATATACATGTTGGGACAACGATAGAATCAAGGAATGCTATATTCTTTGAAAATATCTATCCTAACAAGGATAAAGGTACATCGAACTCTAATGATGGAGTTGATGGTGATGCTACAGGTTCTAAACCTATGGAAGTAGCTAGTAATTCTACTCAAGTAGATGATGCCACGGGTTCTAATCATGTACCACCTAATAGGAAAAGACCAAGGTCTAAACCTATGGATGTAGAACCGAGACGTGGGGAACGAGTTAGAAAAGCTAATGTCTATGGACCGGATTATGTTGTCTTGATGCTAGATGGCGAACCGGTGACGATTAAAGAAGCTATGTCTGGCTCAGATGCAGCTCTCTGGAAAGAAGCCATCGATATTGAGATTGATTCCATTATGCAGAATCATACTTGGGTGTTAGTGGATCTACCACCTGGAAGTAAAGCTTTAGGATGCAAATGGATCCTAAAGAAGAAGTACAAATCTGATGGTACTATAGATAAGTACAAAGCCCGACTTGTCGTTCAAGGTTTCAGGCAGAAAGAAGGGTACGATTTCTTCGATACCTATTCACCTGTGACCAGACTAACATCTATTCGGATGCTTCTCGCTATTGCTGCCTTGCACAATCTCGAGATTCACCAAATGGATGTGAAAACTGCGTTCTTGTATGGCGAGTTGGAAGATGAAATATATATGAAGCAACCTGAAGGGTTTGTAGTACCTGGGCAAGAGCACAAAGTATGCAAACTTCAAAGGTCTTTATATGGGTTGAAGCAAGCACCGCTTCAATGGCATTTAAAATTTGACAGTGTAATGTTGTCAAATGGATTCAGAATCAATGAGTGCGATAAATGTGTCTACATTAAGAATTCTAATAACGGATATGTTATTGTTTGTCTTTATGTAGATGACATGCTCATCATGGGAAGTAATTCCCGAGTGATTCAAGAAACCAAAGGCATGCTAAGTAAAAATTTTAGCATGAAAGATATGGGCTTAGCTGATGTTATCCTTGGAATTAAAATTCTAAGAAGACCTGATGGTATTATTATAACACAATCTCACTACGTTGAGAAAGTGTTAAAGAAATTCAACGCTTTTGACAAGCCAATAGCTAAGACACCATGGGAACCTAGTGTGCATTTGAGTGTACACAAAGGAGAACCTGTTGACGCGATAGAATATGCGAAGATTATTGGGAGCTTGTTGTATCTAACAAATTGCACTCGTCCCGATATAGCATGCTCGGTCAACAAGTTGAGCAGCTTTACAGCTAACCCTAGTAATGAACATTGGAAAGCTCTTGAAAGGGTTTTGAGATATTTGAAATATACTCAAAACTATGCGATTCATTATACTAGGGAACCCTCTGTACTTGAAGGGTACTGTGATGCAAATTGGATATCTGATGCCAAAGACTCGTTTTCAACGAGCGGTTATGTATTCACTGTGGGGGGTGGTGCTGTGTCTTGGAAATCCAAGAAGCAAACATGTATTGCTAGATCGACCATGGAATCAGAATTCATAGCTTTGGATAAAGCTGGTGAAGAAGCCGAGTGGCTTAAAAATTTCCTCGAGGATATTCCATGTTGGTCGAAACCTGTGTCGTCCGTAATAATTCATTGTGATAGTCAAGCTGCTATCGGACGAGCACAAAACCATTTGTATAACGGTAAGTCGAGACATATTCGTCGACGTCATAATACCGTGAGACATCTGATCACTAGTGGAGTTATCACAATTGATTATACAAGATCAATTGATAACATAGCGGATCCTTTGACAAAAAGTATCCATCGAGATCAGATGTATAAACTGTTAGGGGGAATGGGTTTGAAGTCCACAAATTAAGGATAATCATAGTGGCAACCCAACCATGATGACTGGAGGATCCCAAGAACTTGGTTCAATGGGACAACTAAGCTATGAAAATCCGTGTGTTGAACACTCGAATTGCCTATTCCTTGTAGAACAGTGAGTGTTCGGAAACCTGCACGTGGTGAGGTTAAGTCTTTGACTTTTAATGACTCTAGAACTCCTCGAAGAGGACAAGTATAGCAGGATACTTGAGTTAAGAGTCACCTATGTAAGTGTGAAGTGGGGCCGCTTCGATTGAAACACTTATGAATCCAAAGAGGTGTTCCAAGGCCTGTAATGGACACAAACGTGAGAACGAATAAGGATTGAAGCAATATTGTGTCAATATTGTTGACTAAGTATACACCGAGGAGGACTAGTTCAAGGAACACAATCCACTAGGCCGCCGGTATACTCGATAATATTGACTATGGCAGGTTCAAAGCCACAAGCTACCTTTCCAAAAGCAATGTTGTTTCTTAAGAAGACTGAGCTAAATGTCTGCATACATACGCATACTGATTTCTCACTCATGTGGGGGATTGTTGGAAATATGGTTTTATGCCAAATCTGAAAATTATTATTTAATTAAATATTTATTATTTAATTAAAATAATAATTGGATGTTAATCTACATCTCGAGTAGATCAACGTGATATACTTGAAGTCTCAAAACCGATTTCCGGTGAGTGAGATATTGTATGTCAAAGTTTGGATGTTGAAGAGGGAAAATCAGTTTCAACTTCTGCGTTCAACGATTGCGGCCACCTACCGCAGCCGCCGGAATTGACTGTTTCAACTTCTGCGTTCAACGATTGCGGCCACCTACCGCAGCCGCCGGAGTTGACTGCCGATCCGTTCACACTCGGTTTAACACCTATAAATATGGGTGTGTGGTGAGCTTTAGAATTCACTCTGAAAACTCACAACTCACAACTCACAAAATAGTCTGCATTCTGCATTCCACCTCTAGCTCAGTTTTCGATCCTTATTCAGTTCGCCGGAGCTCGCCGGATTGTGGTGCTACATCCGCCGAGACGAAGTCGTTTTACCTTTGGGGAAGATACGCCAAACCGAAGAGCACTACCGGGGCGATAATCTTCTTGCGGGAAGAGATTCATCTCGACTCGACTTAGTTTATACGTATAATTTATTTATACAGTATATTTCAGTTGTATACAATTATTTGAGTTGTAATTTCTCAAATTATTTTCTTTGTAATATTTTCAATTATTTTGAGTTGTAATATCTCAAAATATTTATTTTGTAATATCTCGATCGTGTACCCGGTTCTAACATATACATATATAAGTTATACATCTAAATGAATTCTTAAGAAAGAAATTAATACTATATGATTTAGTAAATAAACTCACATCCATGTAGCGGTCAGATTTCTCGAGGCAAGCATAGCATTATCAAAACGGTATGTACTTGGTATTCTTATTTTTTAAGGCACATTTCTGCAATCCAGACATATCCGTTAGGCAAATAATTTCACTATCGATCATCACTACATACATGTCACCAGAAAAAAGAAAAAACAGAATTTATGTATCAGTGCGGAGAGAAGGCATACATGCTAATGCCTCCGATGTTTTATATGATGCCAATGAGCATGGACCTCTCTGTTTTGCGGAGGGCAAGGAGACAGATAACAATGATTACAGCAAAAAAGAAGAGAGATAATGATAAGTGTCACAAATTTAATATAGTAAAAGGTCATTTTTCTAGTAATGAAAAGCTACAATATTTCGACAAAATACATCACTTATAAGCACAAGTAAATACCAGCCAAAATACAACAGATTCCCACATGTGATTCAATGTCAATCTTTTATTGATAGATAATTTTATCAGTATGCATTAAATTTGATAGAATGAATGTTTTTATTAAACTAATTATTTTTACACTCTTTGTATCAAAAGTGGGTGTATTTGCTTAATGCCACACAAATAGTATTGGCTTGACTCACATTTGAGAAACTTCTTGGGTTCTTTAGACATCATCACTTAGATATTGAGACCAAATACTATAGTTTAGAATTTTATACGAAAAGGTTAAAGGCGTCATTTCATATTAATAACACCAAAAGGCATTAATTTCCGATCCTGACCTCATTGATAACACCCAATTCACGAAATTCCTTCTTGCTCGTCAATTTCCCCCCAATTAACAAAACCCTCAAATCCGCAATCCTCATCCACAATTCTCCGATCCAGCGATGAAGCGCCCCCTCGCCGACGAAGAATCCGACTCCACCGCTGCCGGCGGCGGAGAATCCGCTGCCACCGGTGACAAAGACGCGAACAAGAAGATCAAACAATCCAGCGAAGAAGACGAAGTAGGAGAGATGTCGAAGGAGGCGGAGGCGGTGCTGCTGGACGAGAATCTTCTATACGAGGTGCTCCGCCGCGTCGACGACGGCCCCACCCTGGCCAAGGCGGCCTCTGTCAGCCGGCAGTGGCGGCGGACGGCTCACGACGAGCGGATCTGGGAGCTGATCTGCACGAGGCATTACCACCGCAGCCCGACGCAGCTACGCGCCGTCGTCTCGGCGCTCGGTGGATTCCGCCGCCTCTACTCGAGCCATCTCTGGCCGCTGCTGAAGCCGGCTTCCTCTTCTTCGTCTTCAGCGCCGCTTGCTGCTGCTGCTGCTGCTGCTGCTTCCCCGTGGCCTTGCCTTCCTCTAGCTCCGGCGCCGCCGCCTGGGGCGGCGAGGTTGAAGGCGCGGTGGGGGAAGGATGAAGTGAATCTCTCGCTTTCCTTGCTCTCGATTAAGTACTTCGAGAAGATGAGTTTCAATCACCGAAGCAAATGAGAAATTGGTGATTTGAATTCATTCCGATTGATCTCGGTGATTGATTATCTGAAGTTAATTTCTGTGCCCTTTTCTTTTTTCCTATTTTTCTTTAATTATTTAATGATGTTTTAACCGACGCATAACTGCTTGTAATATTTGTGGTTTGGTGTATTATTATGAATCTACCACTGTAATGATTGATCCTCGTTTCTAATTAAGTTAATTATATTTACCGTGCTGAATCCTCTCTTTCATACTCGTCTAAGTATGATTATGGTACACCTCAAAACAAAAAAGTATGATTATGGTAAATTTAGGTAAAATATAATTATAAGCTTAGTATGAGTGGAAAAGTAATTCTAGTTGTAGTCTCTATTTGAGCTACACACAATTCTATAGTTGAACATACAAATTACATTGTTCATTTGGCAAAACCCTTTTTTTATCACTAGGTTGGTTGGAGATTTGAGTTATCATCATTCATCAAAAAAGTAGGAAATAATAATAATAATAATAATAATAATAATAATAATAATAATAATAATAATAATAATAATAATAATAAAAATTATTTTAAAATTATTGAGTTCTTGTTTCCTAACATTATTGAGATGTTTATTTGTTCTTTTATGTTAATGATTAAATTTTTCTCTGGAGAGTTCTTGATTTCTGACATTATTGGGATGTTCATATGTTCCCCTTTTTTTTATGTTAATCATTAAAATTTTCTTTCGCAAAGATGCGGTATCACTGATCACTCTAATGAAGGTACATTGTCTTAGAGAATTTGCAAACTTTGACCCATTTTTCTATTTTAGAAACATTTTATAAACCATTTTAATAATCATACCACTTTTAATTTTGGAGCAAAATAGATACATTCGAAATTTTGCAATGGCGAAAAGTAATTGTGGTTTTTTTCCATGCTACCCTAATTTTCAGTCAAATTTATTATAAAGTTGTAGGCATATTTATTTTAGAGTTAATTGCATATAAATTACTAAACTTTCAACAAATTCTCATTTTGTACGTGAATTTTAAAATTTTTGTTATTATTATTATTATTATTATTATTATTATTATTATTATTATTATTATTATTATTATTATTTTCTCATTTTCCAGTCAAACTTTGGTCCTGAAACGATGTCGTTTCCATCCAACTACAATACAACGTCAGTTCTATTTTTTCACACAGTCATATTTATGTCATGCAAGCATACTTATAGCAAGTGAGTATATTTATGTCATGTATGCCAAGTGAGTATATTTATATCACGTCACAATGACAAAAAATGGACGAATATGTAAAATGAGAAAAGAAAAAAAAAATTAATAATTAAATAATTTTAATAAAAAATTTATAAGTCATATGTAGAATAAGAATTTGTTATTCAGTAATTTATATGTTATCATTATTAATAAATTGTCAATAAATAAAAAAATTGTCATTATTAAACGACTTATAAAACATGTTAAAAATCAAAGTCCGTACGATGATTAAACACTAAACTCGAGTTTTTTTTTTTAAGTTCGAGTTATTTAACCTATAATCATTGCATCAACTCAAAATACAATTAATAAGTGCACGTCCTGATTAATGATAATCAGGGGAATTTTATCGAAGATTGTGATGGATTGTATTGGGCTGCAATGAATTATTTTCTCAAAGTAACTAATTATGGTTTTCCTAAGGAGTGGAGGCTTTGAAATAAGCCTTCTATCCAGCCCAATAATCGTTTAATTTCAGATCATCTTAATCCAAATCTAAACAACAAGACCATTAAAGCGCTATGGATTTCCTACATTTTTTTATTTTGCGAAAATTACACTCTCAGCCTGAACTTTATTACTCTCTCTATCTCACTCAAGCTTGAGCAGTTTTCCTTTTCAGGTTGTCAATAAAATTTGAGCAGTTTCTTTATATAATAAAAAATTTACTCTTTATTTACATTTACACTCTTTCACCTACCATACTTAACAAACAAAATATCAACTTCTTAAAACTTGTGCCAAAAGGAACTTGCTCAAGCTTCGTGGGACGGAGGAAATACGTTTTAACTTTCAACCAATTTCCACATTATTATTTTTCTTGAGAGGAAATTTCCACATTATTTCTTTTTTGAGAGATTATTCGGACATTATATGACATTATAAATAAAGAGCGAAACCGAATTTTTCACGTCAATTATACTCTGAAAAAATCTTATTTCGGTCATATATACAATATATACCCCTTACTGGCTAGCCTTTTGTCTGTTCTCATATTTTTATCGATTTTCTGTCGATTACTCTATATGGCCTTTTTATGATGTAATACGAAATTGACTATATGAATTCTTTATAACTCATTTTACCATGAAAAAGAGGCAAATTCATTTCCATAAGAAAACATAATTTTTTAAGGAAATAATCATTTTCTACATGTCATGGTGAGTTTTTGACACAATAAATTTAATTTAAAAATAAAATAAAAAGTAAGAACCTTGTGCAACCGAGAATATCAGAGGAATAAATGAAATCGGGCTGAGAATTTTGGATGTCTAAACGTTCCGAAAGAAATAATAGATTAATTTTATTATTTTTATCTATCAAAATTAATTTTTAAAGATAAATGTCCCTTAAAATTTCACGCATTTCGCACTGGATAATTACATCAAATGACGCCGTATCGTATCCTTCTTAGCTAGTACATGACAAAGGAAGGCGATTCATTTAATTGTTGAGCACTAAGCAAAAATCACTATATAATACGTAGGCCATTACGTCGAGCACTTTAAGCCTAAAAATGTGAATTGGAAAGCAATATCACGGAAGTCACAAAAAGTTCTAAACATTGACCAAAATATTCAATTCAATATCCCACTTATGTTGTGGACTAATTACACAAGTAATTTGAATTTTCACAATCAAAGTTGGACTCTCATTCCTAACACTCTTGTGTCCCCTAAATCCATTCCTAAAATTTAATTCCCTTGAGAAAAATTCCACGCATAGCCGGCACCAAGCATGAACCATACTACAAAAACCAAACCCTTTTCATAAATTGGAAATTACAGTCAAAATTTCCATTTCACACCACCTTTTTAATTTCCTGCATGCATGCATTCTATAAATAGGCCGGAAAAAACCACATCTTCTCCAACATCAACAAAAATCATCACCGAACTCTCATCTTCCAAATCTTCGAAGTAAAATTCAAGATTTTGCAAAATTAAATTTCCTTAGTAATGGCGAAAGGTGCCACATTTTTCTCGAGTCTTCTTCTTCTTGTTCTTCTCAGTTGTATCGTTTTTGGTAACGAAGCGCGTTTGCTGAAACCTCAGAGCTCCATAGAAATGGAGATCATGAAAGTTTTGGATGATTTGTACGTGGAGGCTGTGAAGACCGGCGGGCCGAGTAGCGGCGGCGAAGGCCATGCCGCACCCAATAGAGCTTTAACTCTTGAGGGAATCAAGAAATCTGGTCCAAGCCCAGGAGCAGGAAATTAAACTACTTCGCTGCCTCTAATTTTCTTTGGGAGGCTTAATTACTTCTCGAAAATTATTATTTTTTGTTTACTTAATTTGCATATTCTATTAATTATTGTAATGTTAATTGATTTGTTATTCTTTCGTTGGAGTGGTGAGAGTAATAATAGGGCCAGTGTGTAATATTGTACTATTTGTTTTCTCGTGAACAAAGAAATTATTCGTTCGGATATATATATACATTCTTTTCTAAATTAATGTTTAAATTTTTGCGTTGTAATTAAGTTCCTTCTAAACTACTAATATGTCACCACGCTTCGATTTATATTGTTTTTCATACTCAAGTATACAAAATTAGAAATATAGATGAGAGAGTGGGAGAGAGAAACGGTAATTCTTTCTTTCAACATTGTCGGTTGTCTGGATGATACATATTTTGTTAGCGTCAGCCTTGCAACGTGCACATATTGAAAAGTATAACCATATTAGTTGAATATGGACCATTTCAATTTCGTTTTATTAGTGAATGTTATGGAGATGAATTAAAAAGCTCACATTGATAATGTTTATATTGAAAATGTCCATTTTTATAAAAATTATGATCCTACTTTTACTACAAAAAAAAATTCTTTTTGCAACAGTAGATCTATAACATGAGTCGTTATATATGATGCACGGATTCTTCAAAAAATAGCACATTGCAATATCAGATACGCGTAGAGTGCGGGTGCGATTCGCGTGGAATTTGCACGGGATTCGCCACATGGCGAATCCCCCCAAAAGATTAAAAAAAAAAAAAAATGGATTCGCAAATCGGGTGTGCCCACCTCACGAATCGGGTGCGTTTAGGGTTGTTTTGAAGAATTTCATTATTTTTGGGCTCTTTTGCAATTTTTTCAATTTATTGCCCTACAATTATTTGTGTCTCTTTGATCCCTCAACAAAGAAGAATTCAATTTTAAGAAATTATAATCCTACTATATTTTATTTTCTAAGTTCTGTTATAATTAGTAGTAAACTAATAATTAAATAATTATAAGAATAAAACTGGCCGATTGTAATGCTTTATCTTGCAATTCCAGCTATTATATGTACTAGTGTGTAACCCGTCGAAATTCGACGGGTATCATTTGATGTTATAATTTATATATAAAAAAATGTAAAAATTATTTTTTAATATATTTATAAATTATGGAGATTATTCACTAAAAAAGCTGTTAATATGATATAGGTTTACGTAACACATCAAACTAAAATAAAAAAATAAATTAAAAATGACTTTCATCCTTAACATGACTTTGAAACGTATATTCAAAAAAATTATTTGTCACCCACTACTATTTGCCACCCATACTCGCGATCCGCAGATATTTGCCACCCATACTCGCGATCCGCAGATACCCGCTGAGGCTTGAGAGGTAGGAGCACTGCTACTTCTCGGCGTCGACATCCTGCAATCAAACACCCAACAAATGCAATAAACCACCCAACAAATAAATCACCACGAAATTACAGCAATTTTAGAGAAAATTTCAACTTCTTGTACACTACTATTTGCCACCCATACACACGACTCGCGGATACCCGCCACCCGTTGGGTATCCACCAACCCGCCACCCGCCAGATATCCGTCACCCACTACCCGTCGGATACCCGCGAGGCTTGAAAATAACGATAAATATTAATTGAATAATATAATAATTCGATGAAGCCTGGGAACGAATACGTAATATGAAAATGATACGGGGACGTAAATACGTCATTTTTCCAAAAAACATGATACGATACGTCAAAAATACATTTTAATTTTTTATTTAAAATATATTTTATATATATTATAAATTCATAATTCACCAATAAAATAGTAGCCAACCTTCCCCACAACAAAAAGATAAAAGAGACGACCAAATTTAATCTATGAGCTCTACAAGTAATCTAACTTGTAATAGAGAACCTTCAAAATCCTCTATAAACTGTAGTTCAGTTGCAATAATTACAAAACTTACCTCAAAGACTAATACACCATAACAACAAATCTAACTAAAAAACTACTCAACTATCAACTGTAGTCCAATCAACTATCAACTGTAGTTCAATGCTTTACACAGATAAACAAAATGCTTTAGCAAAAACATGGACGATTTTGCATTCCATAACCCCTGCAGAAAAATTATATCAATTAGAGAAGCTATATTTGATTTGGTAATACACATATAACCATATGATGTCTAACCATCCATATTTGCTTCAATGTTATCCCCTATATCAACATGCTCTAATTCCACACAATTTAAATATTCATTCCGATTTGCATTTTTGTGTGTGCGCAAGTGCAAACTATCTTTTTCTCCAGAAAAAAGGCTATGGGATTGGGATTCCTCTTGGCATTTGGCATGGCTTGTCATAAATGTAAAATGCTATGCAATATGCAAACATAAATAATTATGATAAAATGCAACTAAGCTCAAAGGGATACAAATCAGTAGAGATATCTAAACCCATATATACAATTACACAAAGATTGTTTACAAAATTCGAAATTTCAGAATATCGGTATAGTGAGAATCTTCAAAGAACCATGTTAGAGAAATCTCTCCATAGATTCCTGACCATTGAAAATCAGAATCACATCGGTTCATTTCAACATGAATCAGAGCAGAGATCACAAAACTTTATCAAAGCAAAAATACTAATAGAGATTACATTCAGTCAAATAAATCATTCTTGAATCATTACACATAGCTAAAGTTGAGTTCCACAATCAAAATCCAAGAGGTTCAGAAAACCAAAACATTGCATTATATCTCACTCGATCAATTCCAAAAAGTGAGAATAAAATAAAAGTTAAAAGAAAATAAAGCCTCAATCCAAATTTAGTAGTTTAGAATTTCAACTAATTATTACTCACAAGTTTAAGAACCATATACATTTGAATTCTAACTTTGAAAAATCATATAAAATCAACTACTTCAAAGAAAAACGCAAGATTTACCTTTTTAGAAAGCTATTAAAGTCTATCTTTAGTAGAAAGTTACAAAAATATAATATATCAAGTGTATACGAAATTATATCACAAAAGGCAGAATCTGCCACTGAACTTCGTTGCTTCGTGCAGTACTTTTCAGAAACTAATTTGACATATCTAAGGGTCTCGGATTTAGCTGAAATTTTGCAAATATTTACTACTCGTAATAAAGTTATTACTGTAAAAATTTCAACTGATTTGAACCACGGGAACACCCCCAAAAGTATCCCGCAACACTCTGTCCACTCCAGCCAAGAATTGACAGCAAGGCATGTCTTGCTTCAACTAAACAAAATTCATGGCTTGGCTAAATAAAGAGATGTAGAGCTCAAATACATCACCTTACTACATATTAGCATCACCATACAAATAAACTCATGAATTATAGCATATCTAGAAATAATATATTCCTCAAATCACTACTCCACATAAATATGCATGGAAATATCATTTTAAATCATTCGCTATTGTCACCATTCATATTGCAATTGTCACAAAAGATTGAGAAATTTTCACGAATCACACAATTAGGTGCAAAGTATGAAAGAACACTCAATTAGCCAGCCCGCCAGTGAACTAAAAACACTATTAGTCAAAGGAACATTATTGTAGCCAGCCCGCAAGCATTTACCTTTTTATGCAGTGCTCGAAGACTTTGTTGGTGATGTGCTCGGAGATCTCAGCCACGACAAAACAGGGAAGTAAAGCAATCGCTTACTTACAGCCAATATCATAATATTGTATATGCTTTATAATGATATCCTTGACATGGCTGAGCCTGATTACAGAAGCTCAAGCACACAATTGCAAGTATGATCAGAACATACATAAAAATAAAAGAATAGCTGTATAAGATGAAGGACAAACCAACAACATGACTGCTCCACTGTGAAGGGCTTAGGACCAGATCTGACCCAGCAAATGGCAAAGCAGATGATCTAATATGTTGGTTTTGCAGAATCAACCTACTTTGGTGATTCGATTTCCATAAACAAAAATCATAATATAGTCATCCTTTTGAAGCAAACCGTTGGATAAAATGACATCAATCCAGGAAGATATTTTTTGGCATCAAAATAGCATCATTTTTTAGTACCAACTATAAGCAAAGAAAAATAATATCAGATAGCCCAAAAGAATCATCCATGCAACACAACTACAAGTAGAAAAGGGGCTGACCCATTGACAACTTTCATCAGCAACAACAGATACCCCGTACTTGGTTTTTGCAACGTGACTAACATGACCAAAACCCTTCCAATCATCTCTGTGAACTGGCTGTTCAAAAAGAATAGGCATTACCTCCATTTCTGCCAGAAAAGAGAAGGAAACTGAGATCTTTCCAAGAATATACGCAGGTAGAAGAAACATATATTTACTACTAATGCAAGTTCACGCAGCCTTGGCATGAATGCACACATTCAGAATTACTTTGTTACCGTGTAATTTTTGGAGAACTTGAATGGTTTCCTCAGAGCTATAACCTTCATTAGCATCTAAAATGAACAAACAATCAGAATGGACTGTGCGTATAGCTTTAAGAACTTCAATATCAGATGTCAAGTTCTTCCCCACTTTGATCTTCAAAGTCTTGAAAACTTGAACACGATACTTTGAAGCCAACTCAGCATAAACCTGACAGTAATACAGAACTTCCTTGAGTTATGTTAATTATTCAGAACAGACTAATAAAATCAAACCTATCTACACTCCAAAATTTATGTGAGAAACAAAAAAAATGCATCGCCACTTCAAACACGAGTTATACTAATGCTTAGAGCAGCCACCAGATTGAACTTGTACAGAAAAAGATAGATTAAATAACACAATAACCCAATAGGCATCATCAACACAATCGTCATTCAGACATTTCGTCGAACAGCTAGAGAGCAAGGAGAAACAGCATAAAAGGGGCTGACCCATTAACACCCATCTTTCGAAAATCCAACAATTATATCCAACCAACAATTAAATCGAAAATCAGCCCCCATTAGTTACCCACTGCCATTGAAATAAATCCAACAATTAAATCTAACAATTAGAATCCTACCTGACTGTATCATCCCCTGCTCCAAGCGCGCAACTGGCGGACTGCTCTGGTCGCGACGGCGCAGCGCGGCGTGACGGCGAGCGGGGCGACGCGACGGTGGCCGAATGAGATGCGACGGGGTCTGGTCGCGCCTCAGAGGAGAGAAGAAGAGGGGCGCAAGTGTGTGCACATTGTGGAGGCGCGCTAGATTAGGGTTTCAGGTTTGAAGGTGGTCCGGCGAAGCAGATCGTGGCGGTGGAGGGGCGGGGCGCAGTAGGGCAGATTGCGGCGGCGGGGAGGGGAGAATCGGATGTGAGAGATGGAAGAAGGGGAATTGATTTTAGGTTTTGGGAATTGGGGTAGAGAAATGTTAGATTTTGTGTTTTTTAAAATAAAATAAGTGATGTGGAATTATATTGTCACGTCAGCGATAGAAAATTGAGCTAGAGGCTCTAGAATTGCAGAGATTTTGAATGGTGAATTCTCCCCGGATTAAGGAGAGCGCAGGATTAAAAATAATTTATGTTACGATAGAAATATCTGTCGCAAGGTAATTAAAAAAATGCAATATATAATTAAAATATGTAGAGATAGCTATTTCCGTCGTAACACTAAATATGAAATTAGCTTGAATTCTTCTTCTCTTCACTTTGCCTAGTGTTCATGTGGAGTGAGGCTGCTTTGATTGTCTTGATTCTTTGTTTTCTTATGTGCATAGCTTTCACATGAGTACCAATATTGCACGTAGACTAGGTCACTGGAGGCGCGCCTTCCCCAGGGAGGCCAAGAGGCATATTTCATTTCTGATTCCTTATTTGATTATGCGGTTCCTTTGAACAGAAAAGAACGAATAGCCGTAAGCACAGGACTATTCCTTTTCATGCTTCTCATGTGAGTTGGTTGGTTACTCATCATCTACGTCTACTTGCTGCGGCAGGAAAACTCACCAATACTCACTGGCGAGGATATGCTGCCCCAGTTGACTTCATGCCACTAGCCCCCTCCTTCCCTCGTGAGGAGGACTCTTCACTCCACTATGGTGCGCTGCCCCCCTCCCCCGAAGTCTCTATGGGTGAAGTTGAACTCTGATGGATCTTACGATTCACAGACGCAGCATGGTGCCCAGTGGATGAGTGATTTGTGAGCACACTGGAGCCCTCCTTGCTTCTTTCTGCACTCCTAGTGTTGTCACTTCCAATTTTGAGGCTGCTATTACTTTTTCGTGGCAAGTCCGTCGTAAGACTTGTGATGGAAAGTTAATTTTGTCGTTACGAAATTTCGCAACCCCTTTTTAGTGTCTTCCTCATCCAGTCGCTTTTTTGTTACAACTACAAGTTTACGACGGAATATACGGGGTTTTGAGACGAAAATTACGTCACTAGAACTCGAATATTTTGTAGTGTTTCAAATTACTTAAATTATCAAATTTGCATTTAGAAGACAAATCTTACACATTTGTACTCTTTTACCAAAATCAATGAATATTTTTTCTACTTGTTGAATTAATGATTAAATGCATACCAAAATGATGTATTTTCCCCTCCATGCATCAATATACGTTCGCTCCGAATCAACGTATTCAATTCTCTCGAAATCTTGAGTTGAATTCGACCTATTTAGGAGACAAACAGACTTAATCTATATCGCTAAGATTTTGATTTAAATCCAAGTAAAAAAAAATGCAGGTTGCAGTATTAGTTTATTAATTTGTCGTAGCTAGCTAGCTCGGTTAAAGATGCATGCATGTGAAGAATAAAATAGACAAAATAGGAGTTATCGTTCAAAGAAGCTTTGGTCCATACAGATACAGTTAGTCAGTTACAAATATATATATATATATATATATATATATATATATATATATATATATACAGGCCCGGCCCTGGGCATAGGCGAGGGGTGCAACCGCCTAGGGCCCAGGGCAGAATGGGGCCCCAATTTTTTTATTTTTATTGCTATTATTATATGAAAATAATTTTTTTTAGTTGTACAATGGGCCTCAATCAGTAAAAAATACATACAAACCCAAAAGCTCCAATCTTATTCTATTAAAAAAAAGGGCCCACAAGCACACAAGCATATTCAATTAAAAGGGTCATTTTTTCTCATTTCGCCTAGGGCCCATGAAATCTCCGGAATGGGGCTGTATATATATGGATATATGGATGCATGTGGCGGCATTGTATAGTATCATTTCTCGCATGTGTTCAATTGCTAGTCAAACTTTCTTGCAAGTACTTTAACTAATCCACCCAACAACAATAGATTATGAAACCAATTGGCGGCTATTACAATGGATAGATGAGGGGAAACTCTAGGTCCAACCCCCCCCCCCCCCCCCTCCCCCAAAAAAAATCTTAAAAGTTAAAATTTTGTATTAGTGTGTTTTGGGTCTAACGTTAGAATAGTCACAGAATCGTAACCAATTCTTACGTTACGAACTCGTTTGGTATGTACTCCTTTCGTCATCATAAATGTATTGAATTTGTTATTTTTATCTATTAACATAAAATTTTCATTCACAATAAAATGAGACTTTTATTCAACTCACAACACATGCATTCAACTATTTTATAAGAACTCGTGCTATTTAGAAGGGATACTTTTTATAAGGGCAAAGGGAGTAGTACTCCCCACGTTCCGCTATATATAGTCTATGACTTTTGGGCACGAATATTAAAGAAAATAAAATTAGAGGAAAGATGGATATGTGCCATGTTTAATAATGTGTTTAAGAGTTATTTTATAATGATTATTACTTGCAATAAAATTCTTTTCATTTCACAACAATTAAAAAAAAAACCATCCATAAATTGTAGTAGAAAGGTATACAGGCTCAAAATTCTTCGAAAAATCTAATCTAACACAAACAAAAATTCTATCACAAAATCAAATCCAAACTCAAACAAAAGTTCACCAAATTTTCCCATTTTCGAATCTAAAAAAGCTAGAACCCTCTCAACTTAATCTCCACTCAGTGAAGGGGGTGGGAGGAAGAGAGAAGCGGTGGAGTCATTCAAAGAGGGACGAATGGGGGGTTTACAGCGGACAAAGACCCAGTCGCATAGGTGAAGGCAGCGACAGATGGCAGCTGGATGGGGAGGTGGGAAGAAGGTGATGGTGCTAGTGTGAGAAGTAGATGAGTTCTTCGAGGGTGGGGTGGTTGGAAAGAGGGGTTGAGATGGAGAGGGCGTCGAGACCGAAGAGGTAGTCGTGAGTGTCATCGACAGTGGAGGAGGTACGGTGGAAGATGGAGGCTAGGCAAGCGCCATAAATTTGGATAGAGAGAAGGGAGGCAGGGGGTGAGTGAGAGAAAGTAACAACGGATTGATTAAAAAATTATAGCCCAAAAGGGACATATGTCATATTATATAGGACAATAAAAAAAGAATACATATGTCATAAATAATGGAACGAAGATATATAGAAACTTACAAACTTGTACTCCCTTCGTCCTATAAAAACATGCATAGTTTGGGATGGCACGAGTTTTAAGAAATCCTGTAAAGTTTAGTGTGAGTGGAGAAAGGGTTCCACATTGATTGTAATGTTTAGTTGGAGAATTGCTATTATAAATGGACTATGCATGTTTTTATGTGACGGACAAAAAAGGAAAAGTATGCATGTTTTTATGGAACAGAGGGAGTATAATATTTTCAAATTTTTAATTTATAAAAGTCATATTTTATATCAAACAAAATATTATAATGTCATAAGTATATTGCACATCTAAATTACTCTACTAAATGAGCCATACATGTTCTTTTTAAAAAATTTAGAATTGAATTTGAGATTAGATTTTTTTTTTGAAGCAGAAAACTTGCTCATATATTAAGTAACGTCCTCTGAAACCAAGTCACAGAGCCAACGAGAAAAACAGCAATCCAACAGACAGGATGCTGACAAGAGCGAATATGAGCTACAGAATTTGCCTCCCTATACATATGATTAACACTAATAAGCATAGACGATCTAGCCACAATAATAATATCCCAAATATTGTCCGACAAGAAACGACCCTTCTCCTCCAGACAAGCCATGACTCTAGCAGTCATCATAGAGTCAGTAAATAATTCATTCGGGAAAATATCATACTCCAAACCACCACGTAATGCCGGCGACCATAGCCATAATCTCCATCATAAGCGGGTTCGAACTCGCCTTACTCGTCTTTGCTGCCGCCAGCTTAACCTCTCCCAAATGATTTCGAACCACGACACCAACACCATACTGCCGCCACTATGGGTCATAGAGCACATCTACGTCGCAGCGAAACCTGCCAGCCCGCGTGGCTCCCAGCACCGTTTGCCCAAACTTAAGCCCATGATATTCTCCACCAAGAAGGTGGGTTTCGCAGCCCAAAAAACATCTAGGGCTGCTTGACTGTCCGTAGCGGAGGGAACAAAATCCGGCTGAGCTTTACCGTGAATCACCTCACAAACAAATCTCCACAGCCGATGAAGCAACATACACCACAACGCATATTCATCCACGCCAAAATTTTGCCTTATTAACTCTGCAATATCAAGAATGGAAAGAGCAGTAGCATGCTTCAAAACCATCCAGAAGATAGAGTTTTTCCATGCATTACGTACCATTGGGCAGAAAATCAAACTATGCTTTGTGAAGTCCTACCTGCTATGCCAATGCTCACAAACACCATCAACCGGTACCTTATGCTGCTTTAAATTAACGCCCATTGGAAGAATATTATTTAGAGCTCGCCATATGAACACTTTAACCTTTGGCGGAAGAGAATTACTCCATACTAACTGAGACCAGCTTTTCCTATCAAAATCACTCTGATTCGAATGATTATCATAATATCCCAGGCTCAAGAGATATACCGTCTTCGCTGAAAACACGCCCCTCGGATCAAACCTCCAACTCACAGTATCCTCCAGTCCAAACTCGACAATCGGGGTTTGCAAAATAGCCTCTCTTTCATGAGGCCAAAACCAAGTAGTCAACATCTCATAATCCCAGGTCTTATTATCACCAATAAGCTGCCCAACCTTCAAAGCACGATCAACCATGGAATCCTTTCCACTCACATGCCCATCCGACATTCCATTAACCCATGCATTCTGAAAATTTCTCACACGTGAGCCATCACCAATTCGTCATCTAAGTCATTTCTCAAGCAAAGGCTTACACCATAACAAGGATCGCCAAATGTAAGAAGCATTAGTATTAGGTCTCGCATCCAAAAAAGATCCATTCCGATAGTATTTCGGGCCACCAAAGAATTCGGCTTTGTAACCAGCCGCCAAGCTTGCTTAGCAACGAGGGCTTGATTGAAATTCTGAAGGTTACGAAAACCCATGCCACCCCATTCTTTGGGTTTACATATCGACTCCCACTTCTTCCAATACAAACGGCGTTTCTCATCCTTATCACCCCACCAAAAACCCACAGCCAAACCATTAATGTCAACACAAATAGAATTCGATAACCGAAAGCACTGCATTGCATACGTCGAAATAGCTTGAATAATAGCATTAAGCATCACTTCCTTACCACCACCCGAGAACTCTCTTTGGTTCCATTTGAGAAGCTTCTTCTGAATCTTTTCCACAAGATAATCAAATTTGAGATTATATTTGATACTACTTGAATAGGTTGTAGCTAACCAATTAATGTTTTATATAAGTGGAAACAACTTTTATAATGAGTATGAAATGTCAATAAGAAACATATTTTCCCTATTATTATTATAAAAATAAGGGAGAAGTAGCAAATAGCCCCCTATCATACAACCCTCTAACACATTTACCTCCCTATCTCTTAATTGTGGGAAATTAGCCCCTAAACATCTCATAAAGAGTGCAAAATTCCCCCTGTTTTTGACGGACACTTAACACCGTTAAATATTTTTTTTTTCTTATTTCACTATAATATTTGTTAAGCAAAATACACTCCTACAAATATTTCTACACAAACCTCAACCTTAATTAATAATTAATAACTATCATATATATATATATATATATATATATATATGTATGTATGTATTTTTTGGGAACAATAGACGAGTACACAAAGATTAAAATATGCTCATGCAATTGCTTCTATTTATTTCTCCAAGAAGCAGGATACATTGACCATGAGATCCAAGTGGTATGATAGAGAAAAATACGTGAAAGCTTATGAGCACCCAATCTTACATATTTTAATCTTTGCGTACTCGTCGATTGTTCTCAAAAAATACAAATTTATATTTAATGATAGTTGTTAATTATTAATTAAGGTTGAGGTTTGCGTAGAAATATTTGTAGGAGTGTGTTTTGCTTGGCAAATATTATAGTGAAATAAGAAATAAAAAAATAAAAATATTTAACGGTGTTAAGTATCCGTTGGGAACAGAGGAAATTTTGCACTCTTTATGAGATGTTGAGGGGCTAACAGCCCACAATTAAGACTTAAAACATAAGAAGATAAATGTATTAAAGAGTTGTATGATAGGGGGCTATTTGCTACTTCTCCCTAAAAATTAATATAGAAACTCAAATATTGTCACCGCCACCACACATTAAAGTGGGGGAAAACGCACACTCCCCGATTCATTTCTTTTTTTTTTTTTTTTTTGAGATAAATTCATTTCTATTTTTCATCCTCTTTACTCTTTAGTTTCTACCAATTCTTGCCCGAAAAGAACCATGAGTAAAGCCCAGCCCAGCTAAAGCCCATATAAACCTACAAACCCAAATCACGAAAAACCCATCTAACTTAATTCAACTCCTCTCCTGTTGTTGTCCTCCCTTAAATTGACACATAAATATGTAACGAATTAAGATTTTCATGAGGAAAAAAGAAAAAGAAAAACTAAGAACTCATTGGTAGGACAAAGATGCTAACTAAGGATCGAGCCTTATATAAAAAACAAAAAAGTTACGGTAAAAATTCAGTGAAAAATACCAATAAATAAAAAAGAGTATATGTTTATTACAATAAAGAAAAAGAAGAACAAAACGAAGACAGGGACAACGAGAAGTACGAGAGGATGATAAAACATCCAATCCAAAAAAAAGACTCAAACCAAATGAGCCGAATAAATTCGGAGCCAGTACCCAGCACATCAAGAAACTGAAAAAGTTTTAGAGAAGCCACTCCGACCTAACCACACTAAACGTCCAAAAGAAACGACTATCACACCTGGTCCAAGAGATAATACAAATATGTAACCAATCCTACATAAGATAGGTCAAATGTGATCGCTGAATTATAATTTTAAGTAAAAATTTGTTAATGGTTTGAAATGATTTTAGGGTCATACACTGTTTATAGTATTAAAATCCAATCTTAATTTGCTATGAGATTTATCAGCTCATTTGATTAATTTTTTTTAATGATCGTTACATATAAGATTATAAAAAAAATAAGTTAGGTAAAACAACTTAAATTTTTAGAAGATTATAAGTTGTTTATAAGCTATTGTTTAAAAATTTATTTTACAAAACACTTTCAAAAAATGGATATTTTCCGTAAAATACACGACCTTTCAACAATTGGTTTTAAGACTTTGGACTTCGATTTTTTTGATAACTAAGCGTGTACATCAACTTTATTATGCCACCTTTATTATCCCTCATGCTTAGGTATCAAAAAATATAAGTCAAAAGCCCTAAAATCAGTTTCTATTTGGGAGTATTTCATACCCGTGGGAAAATCAGAAAAAATTAAAAAATTGTGTGTGTTATTTTTTTCAAATTTTAAAGGTCATAGAAAAAACTAGAATTTGTTGAAAGTTCATGTAGTTTACGACAAATATCCCTTAAAAAATTATAGGTTCATGAACAACTTATAGACTACTTCAAAGAGTTTATAAGCTCCGTCAAATACCCTAGTTAAAACTTCAAATCTTAAAACATGAATAAGATTTTTAAGAGGGCATTTACTTTTAAGTTTAGCATAACTAAATAAAATTAGTAAGGTTAATCTTGTTTACTAAAATAATTACTATCTTTTAAATTAATTTTGTTTGATCGTATCTCATTGAAAGTGTGAGAGTGAATATATCTTAGTAGTAATGATAAAAGTACTCAATCAAATATCTTATTAATCATGAAAAATAAACTTTCATTTAAATGGGAGTTTCCCCTTTTTCTCAATAAAATATAGAGAAATAGAAAAAATTCAAAAACTCCCTTCAACGACTCGGCCTATCTGATTTTTTTTTTTGAGAGAAAACGCAACATTATATAAGATCACGAGAAGCAATATCTGTAAGCCAAGCAGGAAAGCTCGACTTTCAGATCATTACATCAGAAGAAGAAGCAGCGAAATTCGCCAAGAGATGTGCCGCCCGATTAGCTTCCCTACGGGCATGGCAAAAATCTAAAACAAGGTGGTGCCGCGCATGAGAAAAGACCTCAAAAAGCTCATCGCAAAGGGAGTCCGTTCCAGCCGAATCTTCGTGGACAACATGGACCGCAAGAAGGGAATCTGTGAACACCATCAGTGGACCAATTTGATTCGCCAAACAAAACCCAATCCCGAGCATCATCGCGTGAAGCTCGCCCAACAAAACAGTTTCCGTCCTCCCCACCCGGTGGGCAGCCGCCGCAATGATCTTCCCGGCATGATCACGAACCAGAAATCCAACCCCCGTAGCCTCCCCGTTCTCGTGGACAGAGACGTTCGTATCCAACCGGAACGCACCAGCGGGGGGTGGTTTCCAAGAACGATCTCCAACGTTGGGCAGAAGCCTGCCTTGCATCAATAAATTTCGGCAAGCCTCATGAAACGAACACAAGAAGTTCGCACACCCCACGACAAGCTCCAAATCTTTTTTAAAATCAGAATCATGCTTAACCTTGCACAACCAACACCAAGTCCACCACAGCGAAACGCAGAACAGATCAAAGCTCTCGCCATTAGAGTACTCAAACACCGAACGGCAAATATCTTCAAGGGAAAGATGTTTCTTGCTTTTAAGCACCAGCCACCATTGTGTTTTCTTCCAAGCCGCTCTAGTTTCATCGCAAAAGATAAGACAATGCACCGTAGAACCCCAGTCCTTATGGCACCAAGAACAGATACCTAAACAAGGGATATGTCGTCGGTGAAGATTCAAGTCCGAAGCAATCAACATCTGAACTGCCCTCCACATAAAGACCCTGACCTTAGGAGGAATATTAGCTTTCCAGATACTGTTCCACCATCCTTTGTGATCGACAGAAGACGTGGACTCGTGTCCAAAGTAGAATCCCACCTCGAAAAGGTATTCGGACTTAACCGAATATCGTCCCTTCTCGTCAAATCTCCAGAATCTCTCATCCCTGACAGCAGGAAACTTTCTATCAATGGACGAAATAGCAGCTACTTCGTGGGGGAGAAAAGAGGCAGATAATTTGGAGAGATCCCAATCCTTCCCCTCCTTCAAAAAATCCGCTACAGCCACTGAAGGGTCTGACCCTCCCTCCCTAGCTCGCGGTTGTCCAACCTCATTGGGAATCCAAGGATCCGAAAAAGCCCTAACAGACAGACCATCCCCGATTTTCCACCGAATACCTCCTTTCAACAAACCACTGCCCCAACAGATCGATCTCCAGGCATAAGAAGCGTTGCAAGAAACATTAGCTTCCAGAACATCAACATCTTTGAAGTACCTTCCTCTAAGAACCCGAGCAATCAAGGACTCCGGAAATTTGATAAGTCTCCATGCCTGTTTTGCAAGAAGAGCTCGGTTAAACGCATCAAGACGACGGAACCCCATGCCTCCACAAGATTTTTGTTTGCAAAGTTTCTTCCAAGACAACCAGTGCATCGATTTTTTATCCCCAGATTGACATGTTCCATGTGCTTTTTAATAACAATAATTATGTATGTATATTGATTTAGAGTGTGTTTGGCTAAGCTTATTTTAAAGAGTTTATAAGTTTTTGAAGCTTGTAAAATGTTTGAAAAAATTATAAGATGTAATTTTTCAAAAATTTATAAGTGCTCAAAGTGTATGGATAATTGAACTTATAAGCTAGAGAGAAAAAAAAAATTAGTTAGAGAAAGAAAATCGAATAGTAATAAAATTAGAATGATATATGATGAAAATGAAAAATCATAATTGAGTTATTTTTGCAAAATAAATGTTGCTTGTAAAATAATAAGAAAATAGTTGGGGTAGAGGAACTTATTTTTTAGGAGTTTATAAACTGTTAGAGCTTATTTTTACAACTTATAAGCTCTTTAGTAGCTTATTTTGCCAAACGTTTTGAACAAGTTTGTAAACTGTTTTAGAAAACTTATAAGCTCAGCCAAACACCTTCTTAATGATAATATGATTAATATTTAAAATTAAAAAAAATAAGTTTAAATTTATCGTTACATAATCTTTAAAATTATTGTTTCTCCTATAAAAAATGACTAGTGGATATAGCTTGTTATCAACTCAATGTTGTAGCATATTGAAAAGTAAAAATAAAAACTTTAAGAGAAATAAATAGATGAATCAATCCATAAATTAGAGGATTCTAGACCGTCGTTTGAATGATGGAGGTCGTTTTGGTAATTGGATATAATTATTTTATTTCATTAATTAAAGACCTCTCATTTGTCGTTTTGGTAATTGGATATAATTATTTTATTGTTTTATTTCATTAATTAAAGACCTCTCATTTGAATGATAATCGGAAAATTTCAAAAGGACTTGCCAAAAATAGGCAAAACCGAATCTAATTCAAAATGTTTCCATATAAAAAGAGTTTCAAGTAAAACGGAAGTCAATTGAATCATATTTACCACACCAACTCAGTTTAGTACCCATTAACAATTAAACTTAATCATCTCTTAAATTCCACTCTTCATATACAAGTTTTGCAACCTTTTTCCACATGGAAGTTCAACATCTCACCGAAAAACTACACATCGACTTGGTCGTTTGGCCAAGTTTATTTTAAAAAATTTATAAAGTGTAATTATAAAGTTATAAGATGCAATATTTTTAAAACTTATAAATATCTAAATATTTGTATAATTGAATTTATAAATTAAGTAGCAATTGAAATTAGAGAAAGAATATTACAATTAAGAAGAGAAAATTAAAGATAAATTAAATCTAAGAGTATATGATGAAAATAATAAATTTTAATAAAACTATTTTTTAAAATAAATAGTCCTTATAAACAATCTATGGAAAAAATAGTTTAAAACTTAGGAATTTGAAGAACTTTTGTCCTTTCGAAGACATCCAAATGATAATGAAGTTCTGTGTTAACAAATAAGGCAATTCTTTTTTTTTTCGTTAAAAAAATAAAAATAAAAATTGATAAGTTCATATTGTTAAGAGTTTATTTTAATTTTAAAAACCATATAAATCTAGCCAAACAATCTTGAAAAGATCCAAAAATTTGAGAATGCTAGAAATTTTTAAAATATACTTTTTCCCAAAAGAAAGTCTTAGAATAGGACGAATTTTAATAAAAAAAACAATTGAATTTTCTGAATGAAAAAATTTCATCTAAAACATAATGTTAATAATAAGAATAATAATTAATTGTATAAGTAGTTAAAAACCCATGACCAGAAAAAACAGAACCTTTAAATTCAAAATATTTCCATCCGAATCCATAAATAAAAAAAAAAAAAAAAAAAAAAGGCAGAACGATTTTGAGTTCAAGTAAGGCATTGATTTGAGTTCAAAATCTTAAAACAGAAGGCCAAAAATTGATGTTCAACAGCAGAGAAAATATAAACATTTAATTTAACCAACTAAAACTTTCTTTCCCCAGTTCATCATCATCACAACCCTCTTAATCTCACAATTTTCCCAGGCAATTTTCTCTCACGAAATTTCTTGCTCATCGCCATTTCCACCTCCTCCCCTTTCTCATCTGTACAACCCCAAAGTTATTTTTTCCTCTCTCTAACCAAAGATTGAAATCAATCTACTAATCTTGAAATTAAACTAAAATATGCCTCTCCCAAAAAGAGAATTTTTATCTTGTGTTTTTCATCATTGAATTTGATTTAACTTCCGCCGATTCAGTCAATCTTGCTAATACCCATCCGCTTCACCACCGCATTCCTAATAGCCTCGCTCTGCATACAGAAACCCTTCTGTTCGATTCCTGCCATGTAATTCCGGACTTCCTTCCTCACCATATCCTGCATCACCGCCAAAAATTCCGCACTGAAAAACTGCTTATCCGCCGCCGCAGCGGCAAACTGATGAGTTTGAACCGCCGCCGGAGCAGCTGGTGGCGGTGGCGGAGGAGGAGGGTGAGACGCCAACATTTGAATTGAGTGTTGCGGAAGCACGGGAGGATCCACTACAATTTGCGGGTCAAGCTCCAAAACAGATCTAGCGCTTACATCCGCTGAAGGGCTCGGGCTCGGGTCGAATCCGGGCAGCGAAAGGCTGAGCGATGTGACCGGGTCGGGCAGCGGGTCGGGCGGGGAGATCCCGCCAGTTCGGGCGATAGGACGGTATACGAGATGGCCCGAATGGCTGGAATCGCTCATATCCGACCCGTCGGGACTGCCCGGGTTGAAGTAGAAGCCCGAAGCAGATATATTCGTGCCCGGCCCAACGCTGGCCGATCGTTTCAGCGGCTGGCGGGCCTCGGGATCGAAGTCGTTGAACTCTTCAGACATGGAGACGCACTTGCGCTTCAGCGTGGAGTTCCAATGGTTTTTGATGGCGTTGTCGGTCCGGCCCGAGAGGAGCCGGGCTATGGTGGCCCACTTGTTGCCGAACCGCGCGTGGGCGCGGATGATCGTCTCGTCCTCCTCCGGCGTGAAGGCCCGGTGCTCCACCTGCGGCGAGAGCTGGTTGCACCACCGCAGCCGGCACGATTTCCCCGACCGCCCTGGGATCGATTTGCTGATCAACGACCAGTTCCTCGGGCCGTGCTTCTCCACAAGCTTCTGAAGCAGCTCGTCCTCCTCCGGGCTCCACGGGCCCTTTATCCGATCCGCTTCGCTTCTCGCCGCCATATCGGAAACCCTAGATTTCCGGATATAATTTCTTCTCAAGGAAAAATAACCTAAAACCCTGAAATTTTTGGAATATGTGAGTGGGTTAGATGCAGGATTTTGTATGTGTAGGTTAAATAGTTGGAGAGGCGGAGCCTCGCCTTAGCGATGAGAGGAAAGAGGAGGCGGAGGAGAGGGGTATATATATACGAGGGAGGCCAAAGAGGATAGGGATTACCGGCTGAGCCGGTGGCGGTGACCGGCTGAAAGGGCAGTTACTAGTGTATAGCTGGCACGGGACACGCGTCGATTAGCGGGGGATTAAGCGGGACACCTATGGAAATCAGATTTACATAAATTCCGGGTATTTTTCATTTTTGAAAAGAAAAAAATGAAATTTGAATAAAAATGAAGAGGATTTTTTGATTACGGAATTTCAAATCACCGACCGTTTTGGAAGTTAATACAAGGAGAGAGTGTGTTACGGTTGGGGAAATAAGGGTTTGACTCAGCCAGGCTGGCCAGCATTAACGATATTTTTAGAGAGAGAAAAAGGTTGATAGAGAGAGGGGCGGTGAGCTGGCGCAAAACGACAAACTAAGACCAGCAAACGGGGAGGAAACGGCAAAATCCAGCTGTAGACCCTGACACTTCCCAACGGCCCTTCATATAATGCCCACGTGTCGGTTATGCTAATTCGAATATATGTGAATATAAATCAAAGGAGATAAATAGCGACTCCAAACTACTACTAATATCTTTTTTTATTTTTATTTTAGTTAAGGATGACTGTTTAGTCTATTTTTGTAGATATTTGACGTGTTTATTGGTTGGTAATTGATGTTTTCGGTTTTCAATAATTTATCAATATCTCTGTTAGTATATTTTTTGTGCCTACGACTAGGAGATTGATGCATTATACTTGTCACATATTTCCGTGATATGTAGCGTTTCAAATGATTTTGATTAAATTTACTAATTCAATCATCAATAGATTCTCGATCGAGGTAGGGAAAAAATAGTTTTACTGTTGTTTGTTACTCACATAGTCATATTCACAATTTTAATAGCATATTTATTTATAATTTCATTACTATTTAATACTTTTATATCCATCCATTAATTTCAAAAGTTATACACATCGAGTGTATCGACTTTGAATGAGAACTCATGCGACCTTCAGCACAATTTTAGTTATTCTTCATTTCTTTTTTCTTTTTTTTTTTATTGAAGAGTCATTATAATTCTTCATCCCTCCCATAACAAATATCCTAATTTTATTTTTGACCTATCATATAACAAGTATTTTAATTCTAAAATAAGAAAATGAATTTCATCACATTTTATCTTTTTACCTTTAATATCTTTATTTTAATACTATTCCTCGCATAAAATAAAAATGGATTCCATCACTCTTTATTTTTTTATTCTTTAATCATACTCACTTAAATTTTTATGTGGAAACAAACCAGCACACTTAGGGGGGTGTATTCGTTGTGGAATTTGATGGATTTCTATGGATTTTAAAAGTCTGGGTGTATTCGTTCAAGACTTTTAAAAGTCTGCAGAAATCTGGGTGTATTCGTTCAAGACTTTTAAAAGTCCATATAAATCTGGGTGTATTCGTTCAAGACTTTTTAAAATCCATACAAATCTAGGTGTATACGTTATTCCATTGACTTAAAATTCAGAATGACTTTCATGGATTTCATCCAAAAAATACACACGACGAAATCCGGCCAAGAACCACGAGAATTGAAATCCATGAAGTTTTAATCGAGCGCTGAGTTCCAGCGCTTGCGGCCAAGAAGCCAGCGAGCGCTGGAACTCAGCAATCGTTGTCATTAGGTACTATCATCATTTTCACACAGCTTTGTTTTCGAACTTCCCCTTCAAATCTAACTATCCCCGCTGGCAAATCTGAAATATGATTTTCAAGAACCCAACCCTCACAATCCCCTGAGCTAATCATCGATTTACACACCCATATACCTTCAGATTCAGATTTTCACAGTCGAATCTGAAATATTTTTGTGATTTGTTCCTCTTTCCCCTTCAAAAATTTCTCTAGGTCTGCACTGATTATTGATATCCGAAGCAGCTTGATCTAGTTTCAACTTTCACCCATGACCGGTGACCAGCGACATGTAGTGCGCTGCCCGAGAGATGGGCTCCTGTGACCGACGGTAAAGGCCGCACCAGGCTGTGAGTGAATTTGGGGTTTTCCCTTCTTCTTCCCTTCAAATTGAGAGCAGCGAATCTGAATTTCTTAGACTAAAAACTAATTTTTATTCAAGTAGCTGCACAATTGTATGCAACCATGCTGAATCCTACTTCTGCAATTATGTATGCAACCCGAGGTGTATTGCCCTGTCCCTTTCTTTGTATTATTGATTTTCTTACATCATAAATGCTCGCTGGAACCCAGCGGTCGCTGGGTTACCAGCGCTAGCTGGAACTCAGTGGTCGCTGGGTTACCAGCGCTAGCTGGAACTCAGTGGTCGCTGGGTTTCCAGCGGCGCTAGGACTCCGTGGGCGCTGGTTTCATGGAATTCAATTTCAAAATTATCCCGTAAAGTCTTCGAAAATCAGTGAAAATCGGGGTGAAATCCAACCACGAATTCTTTGAAAGTCGTCTGGAATCTATGTGAATTCCATGGACTTTTTAAAGTCTGTGGAAATCCACAACGAATACACCCCCTTATTATGGGACGGAGATAATATATTATTAAATGACAAATGAAACTGCAATAGCAACATAAAAATGCTTATGAGTCGAGGGGAATCAATCTATTATTTAATCTATCTATTAGAGCATTCTCCATCATTCTCTATCCTATGTGGCACTCTCACAATGTAGTATTTACTTCATTCTCAATTCTACACTATATGACATTTTTACATTTATTTTCTTTCATCCCACGTTGAATTTATACCAAACTTCATCAATTCATTACCTAAATAAAAGGCTTAATCTCCATGTATATATTAGCTTAATTTCATATTTATTTTTGCACTAAAAAAGGCTTAATCTCCATGTATATATTAGTTTATCATCGTTCCCACATTAATATTTTATCATTCTTGCATTGATCTTAAATTGAACTTCACCATGAAAAAAACATAAATAAAATGATACTTTTGAGACGCATTTAAAAAATAAATAGATTCTTCAATTTAATTTGATCATGAAAAATAATTTCAAATAAATTATCATTCCTGAATTGATCTAACACATTCTCATATATATTGAATTTATATTAAATCTCACAATTCAAAATTTAAATAAAAGGATTATTAAACTTTGCCATTTAAAAATCTAAATAAAAAGACACTTAACTTTGAAAAAATAATTAAAATATATTTAAATGTATTTGAAATAAATAGATTCTTATTGTTTGAAATTTTATCGAGGTTATCAACCAATTATTGATTTATATTTTATTTATTTATATACATATTTTATAAACTTAAACAAATTCAAGAAATTAGTTGGTATTATTATATGGGTTTGGGATGAGAACAAATATTAATATCATCACATATATAATAAAAAATGGAATACTCCTATGTTGCATCACCATATTTTTGCATTTTTATTTAACCTAATTCTCCAAAGAATTTAATATTTATTCATTCTTATTTATCTAAATCTTTTCATCTCACGTTGATTTTTTTTTATGAGATTTTACCAAAATTAAACCTATATAAAAGGATGCTCTTACTCTTCAAACCAAAATTTCACATTTAATTGGTGGAATGATTGATCAATTTTATTTGGTTAAATAAAAAATTATTTCATTTTATTTTTAAAAATAAATACTTGTGATTTTAAATCTAATTACAATTTTTTTAGACTTTGAATTATGAAGTTTAATATAAATTTACCCTGAAAAACTATTGCAACTATAAAAAAAATGGAAAACTATTTATTTGAAATACATATTACAAATATTTTTTTTATCTAGATTTTTTCTTGATTAAATTTAAAAGAATATCAATGTGGGAAAGATAGATGAGCTAATGTATTCATGGAGATTGAGCCTTTTATTTAGGTTATGAATTGATGAAGTTTTGTATAAACTCAATGTTGAATAGATGAAAACAAATGTAAAAATGTCATATAGTGTAGAATTGAGGGTGAAGCAAATACTAAATTGTGAGAGTGCCACGTAGGATATAGAATAGTTATGATAAATAAATATTCTCATATAAATTGACATGATATAATTTGAATCTCATATCAATCTCATATCAATTTTTTTAAGCCTTAGACGAGATGATTCTCAAAACTTAGTTATGGTCTTTCAAACTTCAAACAAGATGATGCTTACTAGCCAATTTTATTATTTCAAACTTCAAAACGAAATGATGCTTGAAACGCAGTTATGGTATTTTAATTAGCTTCAAATGAGATGATGCACATAAGCTTGTTATGTTTTTTCAAACTTCATACAAGATGATGTTTAGAAGTTAGTCGATCTTATAAGCTTTAGATTGTATAATCTCATAAGTCAGTCCTGATCTTTCAAACTCCTAATGAAAATAATGTTTAAAAGTGAGTTATGATATTTAAAGCATCAGATAGTGATGTTCAAACGATTGACGCATAAAAGTCAGATATATTGTTTCAGGGTCCAGACGAGATAATACTTAAAAGTTTAGCGTTCAAAAGTCAAATATTGTCTTTCGAGTTCTTGATGATCCTCTAATCTTACAGAGTTGAGATGAGATGATGCTTATATGTCATATGAGATCTTAAATTAACTTTTATCCGTCAATATAGAAAAAGTATAAAAAAATTTATATAAAAGGGTATTTTTATTATTTTAGCAAAAAAAACTAACATTTAAAATTGACGAATATAGTTGAGATTAATATAATGTAAATTTTATTACATCAAGTTAAATTAATTAAAAATAATTATATTATGTAAAAGTAATATACATAATTTAAATCATAATTTAAAATTCCGTCGAATTTCGACAGGTTATACACTAGTAGGTTTAAAAAATCTAATGTGAACTCTAGAAGTTCAAACTTGTGATTTATTGCCACTAAATTCTACTGGATTTAGTTAGCCTCGTGTCCTTTCAGGATAAGAATATACTATATGAATAAACGTTAAATTGGATAAGTTTTTTAATATGGATTAATATAATAACAATCATATGTTTATAGAACTAGTCAAAGACAGTTAACATTAGATGCGACGAACAGTTTTATATTCTTCCAACCTTCTCAACCCAGTAAACATTATCAAGTTTTCCAATAATCATTTGTAATTCACATTATATAACAAACAAGAAAATATGTAATTAATTTTTGGTATGTGTAATTTAGAGGTGGGTTCGCTCTTATAACCTCTTTAAATCAGCTTATAACTTCTTTCAAAGTGTTTGATAAAATAATATTCTAAATAGTTTATAAACTCTAAAAATAACCTCAAAGAGCTTATAAGCTCTCCACAAAATAAGTTGATTTACCTTAACTTATTTTTCAAAATCTTATATGTAACAGTTATTTTATAAATATTATTCAACTACAATTTACTATTATTTTCTTCACATACCCTCTTAAGTTCATTTCGATTTCTCTCTCTAATTAAAAGTTCAATTTCTAACTTATAAGTTTAATTATAAGTTATAATTTATCTTTTTCCTATAATACAAACAAGTATCATATGAAATTCTCTATAAAATATATTCACCTTTTTCTTATCTTACTGACCCCGATTTACAAATTCTCTATGAAATATATTTGCCCTTTTTATCTTTTGTCTTACCATTATATTTCTATATGAATCGGTCGTACCAAAATCAGTAAAACAAAAACATATTATTCACGGTTAGATAAGAATTTAATTTGCAGCCAAAGCTAAGATTTGTTAGAGCATTCACATTCTTTGAGTCAGTTACTGAGTCATTCAAGGAGGGAACCACTTATAAGTGAGTAGTCTGCAATGGAGAGACTCATTCAACATGACTTATATCCATTAATTTTGTTTTTTTTTTATTTTTTTATTTAATTTAAATTACACCAACTTAAAAAACACAATTACTTGAAATTAAAATTGCATTAACTTAAATTACATAAAATTTTAAAAAATAAAACATAGCTTAAAATAAATACATAAATATCTATTCCGACCCTAGAGGTCCGAAACGTGCCCAAACGTGCTCGATCAAATCCGCTTGGAGCTTGGCATCCATCGTCCTATCTCTGAGAATTGCATCTCCATGCACGTACTCCTTGAAGCTAGGCGGGGTCGATCAAACCGATTTCGACGAGTTACTACTAGACGCCCCGTATCCCGAGTCGTCATCTCTCCAATGGATAGCTCGTTCCCCTTCGTTTTCCACAATCATGTTGTGGAGAATAATACAAGCCAACATGATATCTTTGAGATGATCAATGTATCAGTTTTGGGCCGAACTTCTAATGATTTCCCATCGAACTTGAATTACTCCAAAGACACGTTTGACATCCTTTTCGTGCCGATTCTTGCATCTTCTTGAACCTCGCCTCTTTTGGATTGGCCGCCAACGGTAGGTTCTTGACGAACGTTGGCCACTCATGATAGATTTATCGCACAAGTAGTAGTCCATCTGGTAGTAGTGTCGTCAGTTGACTTCAAAGATCACCGGCGATGACGTTCCTCCCAAGACGTCGGCGAACAGAAGCGACTTATTTAGAACGTTGATGTCGTTGTTTGAGCCGGGGACACCGAAGAAGGCATGCTAAAAATCCACAAATCGTGGGATACAACAACTTTCAAAAATCAAGGTGGGGTCTCCTTGATCACCGCGTATAAAGAAATGAAAGGAATGAGTGAAAAGGATGAAAGAAATGAAGACGAAATGAGGGGTTGAAATAGGAGTCAAAAAAAAAAGAGGAAAAATTTGAATTTGGCCGTTTATGGTCGTTGCCAAAAAAAAAAATGACGCGTGCACGCGTATTACATAAAGGCAGATGAGCCTTACTCATCCGGATGAGTAAGGTTCGAGTAAGCAGGGGGCTACATCGGCTTACTCAACCAAAAAATGACTCAAGCCCCCCGGATGAATAAGCCGATGTGGATGTTCTTAATAATATAACTTATTGCTCTCTTATTTTTCCTTCTCTCCCGATTTTTTTTTTTCTTTTAAGAATGTAGCCAATTGCTAATTTCACTACATAAGAGACAACTGCACTTTTTCTGTCAAAGTACAAAACTTGTTTGTTTTTATCATTATTGTCATTATTATAATTGGTTATATTTGCAATTTACCTAGCTGATACAATAATATTGTACAGAAATTTTGCAGATTCCATCTGGAATTTGCTTGTAGCTGCCGACGAGCAACCAATTAGTACAGTTCTTGGCCCTAGCATTTCAACAATAAATTAAATAAAACAAACAAATGGAAACTAAATGAGTTAGGACTTAGAATCAACTCAATATGCGCACTCTGTAAGAATCTTTCCAACCGCGCGCAGTTATTTTTCTTCGAAGCTGTAGTTAGGCTATCAAAAAATAAACATATATGACCTGTAAATTTTATTTTCAACAATCACGGTTTTTATAAAAAAATTGTTTTGTAATTATTTTTTTCAGCAATAATTAATTTATATATATATATATGTGGCGCACTAAGAATGTGACACGTGGCAAGGGGCTTCTAAAATCTTTCAAGGCAAAATCCACGCAGGGGTAAAATCGGAATATAATTTTTGGATATTAAAAAAAATTAAATTTTTTTATTTATTTAAAAAAAAAGAAATAGACATGTTTTCCATGCATAAAATTTTACACAAAAATGTATAACCTTACAAACCAAAATGCATTAAATTATACAAAAAATGCATTGCATTTTTCGACAAATCTGATATTTTTGCAATGCATTTTTGTGTGTAGGGTTATGCATTTTTGTATGAAAACTTTATGAGTGAAAAACATGTTTGTTTCAGGAAATCTAAAACAAATCAATGATAAATATAAAAAAATAAAAATAAATATCCTATTTAACCCATAACGAATTCTGCTTTGGAAGGCCTCTGCCACGTGTCACAATCTTAGGGCGCCACATGGACAAAATGTGTGGTCCAGAATTGATACTACATATTAGCTAAGGCTTGGGTACTACATGATCTCATATATATATATAGATATATATATATATATATATATATATATATATATATATAGAGAGAGAGAGAGAGAGATATATATGTATGGAATAGTTCCAATGAGATTTCTCATATATATGCTGATATTTATCTATAGGGGGGAATTTTTTACCTGGGTTCAAATCCTGGATGAAGCGAAAATTTTACTAATTTTTTTAATATCGTTATTCAACACTATATAACTGTTTATTCATCAGTCTCACATCTCACGAAAAAGAGCAATCTCACTATAACCTAACTAACTAACTAACTAACTATATATATATATATATATATATATATATATATATATATATAGGGAGAGGTTCAAAAAAGAACCATAAATAAAAGAAGACCGGAGAACCATTTTCAGCCATTCGATCATCAAGATCTACGGTGGATGCATCATCTTGTTGGATGAATGCAGATCCTGGGTTCGAATCCTGAAGGGAGCATTTTTTTAAAAAAAAATTCAGTGCATTAATTTTAACAGCGAATGCATTAATTTTTACAGTGGGTGCATTAGATTTGATGGTTCTCCCGTTCTCACAAATAATGTAGTTCTCTCTAGAACCACACCCTATATATATATATATATATATATATATATATATATATATATATATATATAGGGGGCCGCTCCAATGAGACCCCCTAATTTTAGTGAGATCTAGGGCACGATCTGGTGCATTTATTTTATCAATCCTATGGCTGATATTGTATCTGGACGGTGATTTTTTTTCGCAGGGTTCGAATCCTGGAGGGAGCAGAATATTTTAAATTTTGTTATTCATCACTATATACTGCATTGTTCATCAGTATATACGGTCTTGTTCATCAGTATATATGTCTTATTCATTACGAATTTTTTAAATTTTATTTTTCATCAGTATATACATCTTGTTCATTAGATATACGTTTTGTTCATTAGTATTATATGTCTTATTCATTGTACTCATGTTACACGAAAAATAGGGGGTCTCACTGGAGCGCGCCCCTATATATATATATATATATATATATATATATATATATATATATATATATATTCGTTCACGCCTTTTTTTTGTCACATTAAAGAGTAACCCCTCCGTCCACCAAAGATATGCCACAATTTTCTTTTTCGTCCGTCCACAAAAAATATGCCACATCTATTTTTAGTAATAGGGTCCACACCATTCCACTCACATTTAAAGTGGAACCCTTACTCCACTACCAACTGCACTCACATTTTATTAAAACTCGTGCCGAAAGTAAAGTGACATACTATAGACGACAGTTTTGGTTGACACGTCGTCTATGGTCGCCCCTATATAGACGACACGTCCCCCGAAATCGTTGTCTATAGTGTACATAGACGACTGTTTGTAGTAGATGTAGTCTGAATTCGAGGTTATAGACGACGACCAAGATACAAACCGTCGTCTATTGATAAATAGACAATAGTTTTTCAAGGTGTGTCATCTATATCATTTAGTCTATATCCTGATTTCTTGTAGTGACTAAACCATGGTATTTGTATTCTTGCAAGGAAAATGTTATTTATTTATTTATAAATATGACATATACTAATTTAATTATTATATAAAAATATAAATATAATAAAAAAATATAATTTTAACTTAATATATTTGAGTTTAATATAAAAATAAAAATAAAGAAAAAATCACAATAATAAAAAATTGAAATTATGGAAAAGCAAAAAATTAAGAGAATAAAATAAGTTAAGAAAAAAGAAAGAAAATAAAATTATAAAAATAAAAATAGAAAAAAGGGACTTATTCGAAAAAAGAGGAGATAGGAAAGAGAAAATTTTGAATTTTAATTTCAAAACAAATATAGTGATGAGGGTAATATTATGCTCACCTCTTCGGGCCAAGTCTAACGAATAAAAAAATATGAATAAAGGGTAAAGAGTCAAACTTGATGATATCAAAGAAGAAAGTCAAGACGGAAGCTTCACTCCACCTCAACATCGGCACTTGTGTCACCTCTAACATCAGCCAAGCTGCACGTCACCCTTGTTGTCAGCCATGTTGAGGTCACCCTTAACGGGTCAGCTCTTCTAAGTGCCACCCTTGACGTCAGTCCAGTTGACGTTACCCTTGATGTCAACCCCGCTAAGTGTCACCCTTTGATATGCATATTAAATATTTTATAATTATTCGAATTCATAATTTTAGAAAAAATAAAACATAAAAATAAGAAGATAAAGAAAAATAAAATATATAGTTTATAATAAACTTTCAATTTTATTATAACTATAAAATTGCCACTCAATTTTGAAATTGATTTCAAATTGAAAGTTGTCTTTTTAATACTCCATCTGTCCACAAAAAATAGTTCATGTTTGTCATTTTGGGATGTCCACAAAAATTAGTCTCTTTCAGTTTTTAGAAGCTATCAATCACATTTGTCACATTAAGAATTGGGAGGTTCACAAGTTGGTTGGAGGTATTAAAGCTAGACTTTGGAGTTGGAGTAAAATCTTCCACTTGATGGAGGGTGATATTAGCATAGAGGACTGGATGTCTAAAACCATTTGTCATTTCAATTTGTAACTTTCGGTACCTCTGGTACCTTGATTTTTAATGATATTTCTTTTTCTGACCAAAAAAAAGAAGCTATCAATCACATGGTGGACCCTATTATTCACTCAAATACAATTAATTATCATTATAAACATTACTTTTAAGTGAGATCTATTATACACACATAATATAATAACTATTTCTATTAAAACCCGAATTGTTTATTACTATGATTATTTTTTGTGGACGGAGTGAGTATATTATAAATTATAGATATACGTTCAGATTTATGATATGTATCTTGTATTTCAAAATAGAAAAATAAAAAATGAACATCTAATCAACAAAGCGTAGCTCAGTTAACAATATGATTTACTTCCAATCACTAAGTCGGAAATTTGAATCATCTAGTATAGTAGTGTGTGAGTTATAACTCTAATTTTGTCTTTGCAAAAGAGCCTGATACTTCAAAAAAAAAAAATTACAGCAAGATTAAAGCAAATTTTTGATTTATTTACAAAATATAATGATAACAATATTGTTGATTTTTTTAGGGTGGGGGGTTAAGCAGACCTCCAACCTGTAAATAAAAACTCAACCAATATTTCATACATGATGCTGTCCAAAAGTGACAACGTCCAACAGAAATAATAGAGAATAAAATAAATCAGATAGAACAAAATCATACAAAACTATAGCACAAAAGTGACTACAATCAGAGGTCAAAAAAGACAACATCAGGAAAAAGACAAACTAAAAATCAAACCAAAAACAAACTAACAATCAACATGAGATCTAAATCTAAAGTTAGAATAATCAAGTTGATTCATCCTAACCAGAGAAAGAAAATAGCGAGGGACAAAAACACAATTTTTTTTTTTTTTTTTTGATCAGAGAAAAGGGAGTTTTATAAAAATCAGAGGGTGGTACCAGTAGTACCAAAGTCTACAACCCAACAAACCAAAAACACCAACAACAGCTTGAACAAAGAAAAAACCATAACAACAAATCACAGTTTGAAAAGTAGTTAACTTCTGAATCTGATGTCATTTTCTCACCATAAAGTCAGGCAGGCCGATTTCCCTCACAATGGATATGAGTGAAATGGACATGTCGATGCCGAATGAGCTGTCATAGCAATATTGTTGATTAATTGTATACATGCAATTTAAAATTCTAAAAAAATATGCTCACTCCGTCTTATAAAAGTATGTATAATTGTTGGTGACACAAATTTTAATAAATATTAAGTGAATGTGTTATTAGTGAAAAAAAATATTAATGAGAAAATAAATTTAAAAAGAAATGCACACACTTGAAACATTTCAAAATAAAAAAGAGTGGACACCCCATATGGGATGGGATGGAGGAAGTAATTCCAAAATGGAAAGCCCTCAATACCCGTTTAATGAGGATCCCTAAAAATAGCGGCCAAAATTTTGATAAAGAAAGTAAAAGACAGCCGGGTTTTAGGGGTGTAGAAGAATAAAGGCATATATTTTATTTATGTGTGTGAATTTGCTCATCAAGTTGAAACAAACTGAAATTGCGCATGCATGATTATGACTCTGCAGCAGCCGTTGCTCGTTTACAGCTGTGCCCCACTATCTCCTTTTTTTATTAGTTTTCCTCTCTTTCTAACATACGCCTACACTTGTCACGTGCCACCTGCCGCAACTCCCACCTACTTCTGTCCTCTCCTACATTTCCCGCACGTGCATTTTCTATCCGTCCTCACGTGACCTCTACTGCTCCACACGTGTGTTTTAATTTCACCCCTTTAAATCGCGGTTTTCATTTTTTTCATTTTTTCTTGCTACTAATTTATAACCCGTTACATTCGACTAAAAATCACTTTATAACTAAAAATTACTCCTTATACATGGAGTTTAATCATCTAAAATCGATGATCGTAATAAATGATAACGAAAAATCAAAATAATGAATTTAGTACAATTTAACCACTCAAACACAATTTAAAAGTAATTTTATTATTTGATCTAGTATTTAACTAATCTCATCGATGAAGTCTTGAATTATCAATTTGGTGGTGTAGGATTTACTGACAACAATCAGTTTGAGAAGAGACATTTTCAATCGTCAAATTTTGTATAACATGTCATTTTATCAAGAACGCTGAAAGTTCGAGATATAAAACAATATAATACTTTATAATAATACTCGCTACTACTCGAAAAGTTTATAAATATTTGAACAATCAAAATATAGTTTATTTATCTTAATTGATTACTTGTCTCAACAAAAAATCCGAACATTACAAAATAAATATTAATAGTAACTGTACAAATTACAAAAGATTAAAAATAATGAAAATTTCTCATAAAAATATACTCCCTCCGTCCCGTTATTCATGACCTATTTCTTTTTAGCACAGGAACTAAGCAGAGTTAAAGTAGATGGATAAATAGGATGTCGTTAAAATTACTAATTATTGTTGACTTTAAATTAAATGTTGACTTGCAATAAATTAAATATTGACTTTAAAATTAATTTAATTAAAAAAAACATGTTTATTTTTTTTCTTTCCTACAATTCAAAATCCTGCAACAATTTTATTTTATTTTTTTTAGGGAGAAAGTTATACTACTATTTTTTTATATTGGACTATCGTCTATTAGGGAGAAAGTTATATGTTTTTTACAATCTAAATATAACCATATAATTTTATTTGACTAAATTATATTGAAAGATCTATTTATTTTAAATACATCTAAGTATAATTTTATTAGGTTTTCAAATAATAAAGTTTAATAAAAGCTCAATAGGAATGATGATTGACGATTTTATTTAGGTTCTAAATAGTTGAAATTTGGTATAAATTTGATGTAGGAACCTATTTATTTGAATACATCTAATTGCATGTCTTTTTATTTATGTTTTCAAATTGTGAAATTTAATAAAATATCAATTATTTGCGTTCAACGATGGAAAACAATTAGTTAATTCAGTACAAACCTATGAAAAGAACAGGGAAATTATTAAGCAAATTACCCTTTTATTGAAAAAACAAAAAATTAAACATATAAATAAAGAATGTATATCATGAAACTTAAGATGAATATAAATGGATAATGGAGATAATACCATGTAAGCACATGAATTAAGGTGGTGCCTCGAATGCATCATTAAATTTAATATAATAAAAGATAGGGTTAATAACCAAAAAATACACGAACTATCGCCAAATTTGCAAATTGCACATGACCTTCAAAAATAACCTCAAAATACATCACTTTTCAATTTTGTTGCAATTTGCACATGCGTTGACCATCACCTTAGACGCAGTTGACGTGGCAGCCGGAAATTGCAGACGTGGACTGACCGCCGGACATGTAAAACGACGTCGTTTTGTTAAGT